>NW_028232295.1:0-60876 GCF_054491065.1 Syngnathus leptorhynchus | reverse complement strand
AAAAAAAAGGCTGTTGGGGGCTAGGGAGTATCGAGTTGATCATTATACATGAAGAAATAACCAATTTCATCGTTTGGTTTATGTTTTACACGCGTTTTAAATTTTATTGCCGAAATCGCTTTTTCTCGCCGAGATAAGCACGATTTCTGAAATGCCGCTCTCCCGTCACTCTGGTTAAAGTGTTATGAAAAAAAAGGCTGTTGGGGGCTAGGGAGTATCGAGTTGATCATTATACATGAAGAAATAACCAATTTCATCGTTTGGTTTATGTTTTACACGCGTTTTAAATTTTATTGCCGAAATCGCTTTTTCTCGCCGAGATAAGCACGTTTTCTGAAATGCCGCTCTCCCGTCACTCTGGTTAAAGTGTTATGAAAAAAAAGGCTGTTGGGGGCTAGGGAGTATCGAGTTGATCATTATACATGAAGAAATAACCAATTTCATCGTTTGGTTTATGTTTTACACGCGTTTTAAATTTTATTGCCGAAATCGCTTTTTCTCGCCGAGATAAGCACGTTTTCTGAAATGCCGCTCTCCCGTCACTCTGGTTAAAGTGTTATGAAAAAAAAGGCTGTTGGGGGCTAGGGAGTATCGAGTTGATCATTATACATGAAGAAATAACCAATTTCATCGTTTGGTTTATGTTTTACACGCGTTTTAAATTTTATTGCCGAAATCGCTTTTTCTCGCCGAGATAAGCACGTTTTCTGAAATGCCGCTCTCCCGTCACTCTGGTTAAAGTGTTATGAAAAAAAAGGCTGTTGGGGGCTAGGGAGTATCGAGTTGATCATTATACATGAAGAAATAACCAATTTCATCGTTTGGTTTATGTTTTACACGCGTTTTAAATTTTATTGCCGAAATCGCTTTTTCTCGCCGAGATAAGCACGTTTTCTGAAATGCCGCTCTCCCGTCACTCTGGTTAAAGTGTTATGAAAAAAAAGGCTGTTGGGGGCTAGGGAGTATCGAGTTGATCATTATACATGAAGAAATAACCAATTTCATCGTTTGGTTTATGTTTTACACGCGTTTTAAATTTTATTGCCGAAATCGCTTTTTCTCGCCGAGATAAGCACGTTTTCTGAAATGCCGCTCTCCCGTCACTCTGGTTAAAGTGTTATGAAAAAAAAGGCTGTTGGGGGCTAGGGAGTATCGAGTTGATCATTATACATGAAGAAATAACCAATTTCATCGTTTGGTTTATGTTTTACACGCGTTTTAAATTTTATTGCCGAAATCGCTTTTTCTCGCCGAGATAAGCACGTTTTCTGAAATGCCGCTCTCCCGTCACTCTGGTTAAAGTGTTATGAAAAAAAAGGCTGTTGGGGGCTAGGGAGTATCGAGTTGATCATTATACATGAAGAAATAACCAATTTCATCGTTTGGTTTATGTTTTACACGCGTTTTAAATTTTATTGCCGAAATCGCTTTTTCTCGCCGAGATAAGCACGTTTTCTGAAATGCCGCTCTCCCGTCACTCTGGTTAAAGTGTTATGAAAAAAAAGGCTGTTGGGGGCTAGGGAGTATCGAGTTGATCATTATACATGAAGAAATAACCAATTTCATCGTTTGGTTTATGTTTTACACGCGTTTTAAATTTTATTGCCGAAATCGCTTTTTCTCGCCGAGATAAGCACGTTTTCTGAAATGCCGCTCTCCCGTCACTCTGGTTAAAGTGTTATGAAAAAAAAGGCTGTTGGGGGCTAGGGAGTATCGAGTTGATCATTATACATGAAGAAATAACCAATTTCATCGTTTGGTTTATGTTTTACACGCGTTTTAAATTTTATTGCCGAAATCGCTTTTTCTCGCCGAGATAAGCACGTTTTCTGAAATGCCGCTCTCCCGTCACTCTGGTTAAAGTGTTATGAAAAAAAAGGCTGTTGGGGGCTAGGGAGTATCGAGTTGATCATTATACATGAAGAAATAACCAATTTCATCGTTTGGTTTATGTTTTACACGCGTTTTAAATTTTATTGCCGAAATCGCTTTTTCTCGCCGAGATAAGCACGTTTTCTGAAATGCCGCTCTCCCGTCACTCTGGTTAAAGTGTTATGAAAAAAAAGGCTGTTGGGGGCTAGGGAGTATCGAGTTGATCATTATACATGAAGAAATAACCAATTTCATCGTTTGGTTTATGTTTTACACGCGTTTTAAATTTTATTGCCGAAATCGCTTTTTCTCGCCGAGATAAGCACGTTTTCTGAAATGCCGCTCTCCCGTCACTCTGGTTAAAGTGTTATGAAAAAAAAGGCTGTTGGGGGCTAGGGAGTATCGAGTTGATCATTATACATGAAGAAATAACCAATTTCATCGTTTGGTTTATGTTTTACACGCGTTTTAAATTTTATTGCCGAAATCGCTTTTTCTCGCCGAGATAAGCACGTTTTCTGAAATGCCGCTCTCCCGTCACTCTGGTTAAAGTGTTATGAAAAAAAAGGCTGTTGGGGGCTAGGGAGTATCGAGTTGATCATTATACATGAAGAAATAACCAATTTCATCGTTTGGTTTATGTTTTACACGCGTTTTAAATTTTATTGCCGAAATCGCTTTTTCTCGCCGAGATAAGCACGTTTTCTGAAATGCCGCTCTCCCGTCACTCTGGTTAAAGTGTTATGAAAAAAAAGGCTGTTGGGGGCTAGGGAGTATCGAGTTGATCATTATACATGAAGAAATAACCAATTTCATCGTTTGGTTTATGTTTTACACGCGTTTTAAATTTTATTGCCGAAATCGCTTTTTCTCGCCGAGATAAGCACGTTTTCTGAAATGCCGCTCTCCCGTCACTCTGGTTAAAGTGTTATGAAAAAAAAGGCTGTTGGGGGCTAGGGAGTATCGAGTTGATCATTATACATGAAGAAATAACCAATTTCATCGTTTGGTTTATGTTTTACACGCGTTTTAAATTTTATTGCCGAAATCGCTTTTTCTCGCCGAGATAAGCACGTTTTCTGAAATGCCGCTCTCCCGTCACTCTGGTTAAAGTGTTATGAAAAAAAAGGCTGTTGGGGGCTAGGGAGTATCGAGTTGATCATTATACATGAAGAAATAACCAATTTCATCGTTTGGTTTATGTTTTACACGCGTTTTAAATTTTATTGCCGAAATCGCTTTTTCTCGCCGAGATAAGCACGTTTTCTGAAATGCCGCTCTCCCGTCACTCTGGTTAAAGTGTTATGAAAAAAAAGGCTGTTGGGGGCTAGGGAGTATCGAGTTGATCATTATACATGAAGAAATAACCAATTTCATCGTTTGGTTTATGTTTTACACGCGTTTTAAATTTTATTGCCGAAATCGCTTTTTCTCGCCGAGATAAGCACGTTTTCTGAAATGCCGCTCTCCCGTCACTCTGGTTAAAGTGTTATGAAAAAAAAGGCTGTTGGGGGCTAGGGAGTATCGAGTTGATCATTATACATGAAGAAATAACCAATTTCATCGTTTGGTTTATGTTTTACACGCGTTTTAAATTTTATTGCCGAAATCGCTTTTTCTCGCCGAGATAAGCACGTTTTCTGAAATGCCGCTCTCCCGTCACTCTGGTTAAAGTGTTATGAAAAAAAAGGCTGTTGGGGGCTAGGGAGTATCGAGTTGATCATTATACATGAAGAAATAACCAATTTCATCGTTTGGTTTATGTTTTACACGCGTTTTAAATTTTATTGCCGAAATCGCTTTTTCTCGCCGAGATAAGCACGTTTTCTGAAATGCCGCTCTCCCGTCACTCTGGTTAAAGTGTTATGAAAAAAAAGGCTGTTGGGGGCTAGGGAGTATCGAGTTGATCATTATACATGAAGAAATAACCAATTTCATCGTTTGGTTTATGTTTTACACGCGTTTTAAATTTTATTGCCGAAATCGCTTTTTCTCGCCGAGATAAGCACGTTTTCTGAAATGCCGCTCTCCCGTCACTCTGGTTAAAGTGTTATGAAAAAAAAGGCTGTTGGGGGCTAGGGAGTATCGAGTTGATCATTATACATGAAGAAATAACCAATTTCATCGTTTGGTTTATGTTTTACACGCGTTTTAAATTTTATTGCCGAAATCGCTTTTTCTCGCCGAGATAAGCACGTTTTCTGAAATGCCGCTCTCCCGTCACTCTGGTTAAAGTGTTATGAAAAAAAAGGCTGTTGGGGGCTAGGGAGTATCGAGTTGATCATTATACATGAAGAAATAACCAATTTCATCGTTTGGTTTATGTTTTACACGCGTTTTAAATTTTATTGCCGAAATCGCTTTTTCTCGCCGAGATAAGCACGTTTTCTGAAATGCCGCTCTCCCGTCACTCTGGTTAAAGTGTTATGAAAAAAAAGGCTGTTGGGGGCTAGGGAGTATCGAGTTGATCATTATACATGAAGAAATAACCAATTTCATCGTTTGGTTTATGTTTTACACGCGTTTTAAATTTTATTGCCGAAATCGCTTTTTCTCGCCGAGATAAGCACGTTTTCTGAAATGCCGCTCTCCCGTCACTCTGGTTAAAGTGTTATGAAAAAAAAGGCTGTTGGGGGCTAGGGAGTATCGAGTTGATCATTATACATGAAGAAATAACCAATTTCATCGTTTGGTTTATGTTTTACACGCGTTTTAAATTTTATTGCCGAAATCGCTTTTTCTCGCCGAGATAAGCACGTTTTCTGAAATGCCGCTCTCCCGTCACTCTGGTTAAAGTGTTATGAAAAAAAAGGCTGTTGGGGGCTAGGGAGTATCGAGTTGATCATTATACATGAAGAAATAACCAATTTCATCGTTTGGTTTATGTTTTACACGCGTTTTAAATTTTATTGCCGAAATCGCTTTTTCTCGCCGAGATAAGCACGTTTTCTGAAATGCCGCTCTCCCGTCACTCTGGTTAAAGTGTTATGAAAAAAAAGGCTGTTGGGGGCTAGGGAGTATCGAGTTGATCATTATACATGAAGAAATAACCAATTTCATCGTTTGGTTTATGTTTTACACGCGTTTTAAATTTTATTGCCGAAATCGCTTTTTCTCGCCGAGATAAGCACGTTTTCTGAAATGCCGCTCTCCCGTCACTCTGGTTAAAGTGTTATGAAAAAAAAGGCTGTTGGGGGCTAGGGAGTATCGAGTTGATCATTATACATGAAGAAATAACCAATTTCATCGTTTGGTTTATGTTTTACACGCGTTTTAAATTTTATTGCCGAAATCGCTTTTTCTCGCCGAGATAAGCACGTTTTCTGAAATGCCGCTCTCCCGTCACTCTGGTTAAAGTGTTATGAAAAAAAAGGCTGTTGGGGGCTAGGGAGTATCGAGTTGATCATTATACATGAAGAAATAACCAATTTCATCGTTTGGTTTATGTTTTACACGCGTTTTAAATTTTATTGCCGAAATCGCTTTTTCTCGCCGAGATAAGCACGTTTTCTGAAATGCCGCTCTCCCGTCACTCTGGTTAAAGTGTTATGAAAAAAAAGGCTGTTGGGGGCTAGGGAGTATCGAGTTGATCATTATACATGAAGAAATAACCAATTTCATCGTTTGGTTTATGTTTTACACGCGTTTTAAATTTTATTGCCGAAATCGCTTTTTCTCGCCGAGATAAGCACGTTTTCTGAAATGCCGCTCTCCCGTCACTCTGGTTAAAGTGTTATGAAAAAAAAGGCTGTTGGGGGCTAGGGAGTATCGAGTTGATCATTATACATGAAGAAATAACCAATTTCATCGTTTGGTTTATGTTTTACACGCGTTTTAAATTTTATTGCCGAAATCGCTTTTTCTCGCCGAGATAAGCACGTTTTCTGAAATGCCGCTCTCCCGTCACTCTGGTTAAAGTGTTATGAAAAAAAAGGCTGTTGGGGGCTAGGGAGTATCGAGTTGATCATTATACATGAAGAAATAACCAATTTCATCGTTTGGTTTATGTTTTACACGCGTTTTAAATTTTATTGCCGAAATCGCTTTTTCTCGCCGAGATAAGCACGTTTTCTGAAATGCCGCTCTCCCGTCACTCTGGTTAAAGTGTTATGAAAAAAAAGGCTGTTGGGGGCTAGGGAGTATCGAGTTGATCATTATACATGAAGAAATAACCAATTTCATCGTTTGGTTTATGTTTTACACGCGTTTTAAATTTTATTGCCGAAATCGCTTTTTCTCGCCGAGATAAGCACGTTTTCTGAAATGCCGCTCTCCCGTCACTCTGGTTAAAGTGTTATGAAAAAAAAGGCTGTTGGGGGCTAGGGAGTATCGAGTTGATCATTATACATGAAGAAATAACCAATTTCATCGTTTGGTTTATGTTTTACACGCGTTTTAAATTTTATTGCCGAAATCGCTTTTTCTCGCCGAGATAAGCACGTTTTCTGAAATGCCGCTCTCCCGTCACTCTGGTTAAAGTGTTATGAAAAAAAAGGCTGTTGGGGGCTAGGGAGTATCGAGTTGATCATTATACATGAAGAAATAACCAATTTCATCGTTTGGTTTATGTTTTACACGCGTTTTAAATTTTATTGCCGAAATCGCTTTTTCTCGCCGAGATAAGCACGTTTTCTGAAATGCCGCTCTCCCGTCACTCTGGTTAAAGTGTTATGAAAAAAAAGGCTGTTGGGGGCTAGGGAGTATCGAGTTGATCATTATACATGAAGAAATAACCAATTTCATCGTTTGGTTTATGTTTTACACGCGTTTTAAATTTTATTGCCGAAATCGCTTTTTCTCGCCGAGATAAGCACGTTTTCTGAAATGCCGCTCTCCCGTCACTCTGGTTAAAGTGTTATGAAAAAAAAGGCTGTTGGGGGCTAGGGAGTATCGAGTTGATCATTATACATGAAGAAATAACCAATTTCATCGTTTGGTTTATGTTTTACACGCGTTTTAAATTTTATTGCCGAAATCGCTTTTTCTCGCCGAGATAAGCACGTTTTCTGAAATGCCGCTCTCCCGTCACTCTGGTTAAAGTGTTATGAAAAAAAAGGCTGTTGGGGGCTAGGGAGTATCGAGTTGATCATTATACATGAAGAAATAACCAATTTCATCGTTTGGTTTATGTTTTACACGCGTTTTAAATTTTATTGCCGAAATCGCTTTTTCTCGCCGAGATAAGCACGTTTTCTGAAATGCCGCTCTCCCGTCACTCTGGTTAAAGTGTTATGAAAAAAAAGGCTGTTGGGGGCTAGGGAGTATCGAGTTGATCATTATACATGAAGAAATAACCAATTTCATCGTTTGGTTTATGTTTTACACGCGTTTTAAATTTTATTGCCGAAATCGCTTTTTCTCGCCGAGATAAGCACGTTTTCTGAAATGCCGCTCTCCCGTCACTCTGGTTAAAGTGTTATGAAAAAAAAGGCTGTTGGGGGCTAGGGAGTATCGAGTTGATCATTATACATGAAGAAATAACCAATTTCATCGTTTGGTTTATGTTTTACACGCGTTTTAAATTTTATTGCCGAAATCGCTTTTTCTCGCCGAGATAAGCACGTTTTCTGAAATGCCGCTCTCCCGTCACTCTGGTTAAAGTGTTATGAAAAAAAAGGCTGTTGGGGGCTAGGGAGTATCGAGTTGATCATTATACATGAAGAAATAACCAATTTCATCGTTTGGTTTATGTTTTACACGCGTTTTAAATTTTATTGCCGAAATCGCTTTTTCTCGCCGAGATAAGCACGTTTTCTGAAATGCCGCTCTCCCGTCACTCTGGTTAAAGTGTTATGAAAAAAAAGGCTGTTGGGGGCTAGGGAGTATCGAGTTGATCATTATACATGAAGAAATAACCAATTTCATCGTTTGGTTTATGTTTTACACGCGTTTTAAATTTTATTGCCGAAATCGCTTTTTCTCGCCGAGATAAGCACGTTTTCTGAAATGCCGCTCTCCCGTCACTCTGGTTAAAGTGTTATGAAAAAAAAGGCTGTTGGGGGCTAGGGAGTATCGAGTTGATCATTATACATGAAGAAATAACCAATTTCATCGTTTGGTTTATGTTTTACACGCGTTTTAAATTTTATTGCCGAAATCGCTTTTTCTCGCCGAGATAAGCACGTTTTCTGAAATGCCGCTCTCCCGTCACTCTGGTTAAAGTGTTATGAAAAAAAAGGCTGTTGGGGGCTAGGGAGTATCGAGTTGATCATTATACATGAAGAAATAACCAATTTCATCGTTTGGTTTATGTTTTACACGCGTTTTAAATTTTATTGCCGAAATCGCTTTTTCTCGCCGAGATAAGCACGTTTTCTGAAATGCCGCTCTCCCGTCACTCTGGTTAAAGTGTTATGAAAAAAAAGGCTGTTGGGGGCTAGGGAGTATCGAGTTGATCATTATACATGAAGAAATAACCAATTTCATCGTTTGGTTTATGTTTTACACGCGTTTTAAATTTTATTGCCGAAATCGCTTTTTCTCGCCGAGATAAGCACGTTTTCTGAAATGCCGCTCTCCCGTCACTCTGGTTAAAGTGTTATGAAAAAAAAGGCTGTTGGGGGCTAGGGAGTATCGAGTTGATCATTATACATGAAGAAATAACCAATTTCATCGTTTGGTTTATGTTTTACACGCGTTTTAAATTTTATTGCCGAAATCGCTTTTTCTCGCCGAGATAAGCACGTTTTCTGAAATGCCGCTCTCCCGTCACTCTGGTTAAAGTGTTATGAAAAAAAAGGCTGTTGGGGGCTAGGGAGTATCGAGTTGATCATTATACATGAAGAAATAACCAATTTCATCGTTTGGTTTATGTTTTACACGCGTTTTAAATTTTATTGCCGAAATCGCTTTTTCTCGCCGAGATAAGCACGTTTTCTGAAATGCCGCTCTCCCGTCACTCTGGTTAAAGTGTTATGAAAAAAAAGGCTGTTGGGGGCTAGGGAGTATCGAGTTGATCATTATACATGAAGAAATAACCAATTTCATCGTTTGGTTTATGTTTTACACGCGTTTTAAATTTTATTGCCGAAATCGCTTTTTCTCGCCGAGATAAGCACGTTTTCTGAAATGCCGCTCTCCCGTCACTCTGGTTAAAGTGTTATGAAAAAAAAGGCTGTTGGGGGCTAGGGAGTATCGAGTTGATCATTATACATGCAGAAATAACCAATTTCATCGTTTGGTTTATGTTTTACACGCGTTTTAAATTTTATTGCCGAAATCGCTTTTTCTCGCCGAGATAAGCACGTTTTCTGAAATGCCGCTCTCCCGTCACTCTGGTTAAAGTGTTATGAAAAAAAAGGCTGTTGGGGGCTAGGGAGTATCGAGTTGATCATTATACATGAAGAAATAACCAATTTCATCGTTTGGTTTATGTTTTACACGCGTTTTAAATTTTATTGCCGAAATCGCTTTTTCTCGCCGAGATCAGCACGTTTTCTGAAATGCCGCTCTCCCGTCACTCTGGTTAAAGTGTTATGAAAAAAAAGGCTGTTGGGGGCTAGGGAGTATCGAGTTGATCATTATACATGAAGAAATAACCAATTTCATCGTTTGGTTTATGTTTTACACGCGTTTTAAATTTTATTGCCGAAATCGCTTTTTCTCGCCGAGATAAGCACGTTTTCTGAAATGCCGCTCTCCCGTCACTCTGGTTAAAGTGTTATGAAAAAAAAGGCTGTTGGGGGCTAGGGAGTATCGAGTTGATCATTATACATGAAGAAATAACCAATTTCATCGTTTGGTTAATGTTTTACACGCGTTTTAAATTTTATTGCCGAAATCGCTTTTTCTCGCCGAGATAAGCACGTTTTCTGAAATGCCGCTCTCCCGTCACTCTGGTTAAAGTGTTATGAAAAAAAAGGCTGTTGGGGGCTAGGGAGTATCGAGTTGATCATTATACATGAAGAAATAACCAATTTCATCGTTTGGTTTATGTTTTACACGCGTTTTAAATTTTATTGCCGAAATCGCTTTTTCTCGCCGAGATAAGCACGTTTTCTGAAATGCCGCTCTCCCGTCACTCTGGTTAAAGTGTTATGAAAAAAAAGGCTGTTGGGGGCTAGGGAGTATCGAGTTGATCATTATACATGAAGAAATAACCAATTTCATCGTTTGGTTTATGTTTTACACGCGTTTTAAATTTTATTGCCGAAATCGCTTTTTCTCGCCGAGATAAGCACGTTTTCTGAAATGCCGCTCTCCCGTCACTCTGGTTAAAGTGTTATGAAAAAAAAGGCTGTTGGGGGCTAGGGAGTATCGAGTTGATCATTATACATGAAGAAATAACCAATTTCATCGTTTGGTTTATGTTTTACACGCGTTTTAAATTTTATTGCCGAAATCGCTTTTTCTCGCCGAGATAAGCACGTTTTCTGAAATGCCGCTCTCCCGTCACTCTGGTTAAAGTGTTATGAAAAAAAAGGCTGTTGGGGGCTAGGGAGTATCGAGTTGATCATTATACATGAAGAAATAACCAATTTCATCGTTTGGTTTATGTTTTACACGCGTTTTAAATTTTATTGCCGAAATCGCTTTTTCTCGCCGAGATAAGCACGTTTTCTGAAATGCCGCTCTCCCGTCACTCTGGTTAAAGTGTTATGAAAAAAAAGGCTGTTGGGGGCTAGGGAGTATCGAGTTGATCATTATACATGAAGAAATAACCAATTTCATCGTTTGGTTTATGTTTTACACGATGCTGAGCTCCAGCTGGAAGTGTAAAAAGAACCGGGCTGGTTAAAAAAAGAACCGGGCGACCCGGTAAAATTGCTTAGCCGGGGCTCTGGAAGCCTAACACGGCGTGATCTTGTCCAAAAAGCCGCTGCTGAGCTCCAGCTGGAAGTGTAAAAAGAACCGGGCTGGTTAAAAAAAAGAACCGGGCGGCCCGGTAAAATTGCTTAGCCGGGGCTCTGGAAGCCTAACCCGGCGTGATACTGTGCAAAAAGCCGCTGCTGAGCTCCAGCTGGAAGTGTAAAAAAAACCGGGCTGGTTAAAAAAAAGAACCGGGCGACCCTGTAAAATTGCTTAGCCGGGGCTCTGGAAGCCTAACACGGCGTGATCTTGTCCAAAAACCCGCTGCTGAGCTCCAGCTGGAAGTGTAAAAAGAACCGGGCTGGTTAAAAAAAAGAACCGGGCGGGCCGGTAAAATTGCTTAGCCGGGGCTCTGGAAGCCTAACACGGCGTGATCTTGTCCAAAAAGCCGCTCGTGAGCTCCAGCTGGAAGTGTAAAAAGAACCGGGCTGGTTCAAAAAAAGAACCGGGCGGCCCGGTAGAATTACTTAGCCGAGGTCCTGGAAGCCTAACCCGGCGTGATCTTGCGCAAAAAGCCGCTCGTGAGCTCCAGCTGGAAGTGTAAAAAGAACCAGGCTGGTTCAAAAAAAGAACCGGGCGGCCCGGTAAAATTGCTTAGCCGGGGTCCTGGAAGCCTAACACGGCGTGATCTTGCCCGAAAGTCGGCCTCTATACTTCCATATTAGGTACCAGGCGCTCAGAGCCAACTTGGCAAAAATTTTCTAAGTGCCCACGGCTCTGCGGGGATTGTGCGTCCGACCCGCGCCGGTTCTCCAGCCGGCCTAAAATAACGCAAAACCAGCCTCTCCCCCTGGAGCTCACAGCCAAAGGCGAAACTTTTCTAAGTGCCTACGGCTCTGCGGGCTTTTGAGTCCGCCCTGCGCCGGTTCGTCGGTCGGCCTCAAAAAGCGAAAAATCAGCCTCTCTCCCTGGAGCTCGACTCGAGTTGATCATTATACATGAAGAAATAACCAATTTCATCGTTTGGTTTATGTTTTACACGCGTTTTAAATTTTATTGCCGAAATCGCTTTTTCTCGCCGAGATAAGCACGTTTTCTGAAATGCCGCTCTCCCGTCACTCTGGTTAAAGTGTTATGAAAAAAAAGGCTGTTGGGGGCTAGGGAGTATCGAGTTGATCATTATGCATGAAGAAATAACCAATTTCATCGTTTGGTTTATGTTTTACACGCGTTTTAAATTTTATTGCCGAAATCGCTTTTTCTCGCCGAGATAAGCACGTTTTCTGAAATGCCGCTCTCCCGTCACTCTGGTTAAAGTGTTATGAAAAAAAAGGCTGTTGGGGGCTAGGGAGTATCGAGTTGATCATTATGCATGAAGAAATAACCAATTTCATCGTTTGGTTTATGTTTTACACGCGTTTTAAATTTTATTGCCGAAATCGCTTTTTCTCGCCGAGATCAGCACGTTTTCTGAAATGCCGCTCTCCCGTCACTCTGGTTAAAGTGTTATGAAAAAAAAGGCTGTTGGGGGCTAGGGAGTATCGAGTTGATCATTATACATGAAGAAATAACCAATTTCATCGTTTGGTTTATGTTTTACACGCGTTTTAAATTTTATTGCCGAAATCGCTTTTTCTCGCCGAGATAAGCACGTTTTCTGAAATGCCGCTCTCCCGTCACTCTGGTTAAAGTGTTATGAAAAAAAAGGCTGTTGGGGGCTAGGGAGTATCGAGTTGATCATTATACATGAAGAAATAACCAATTTCATCGTTTGGTTTATGTTTTACACGCGTTTTAAATTTTATTGCCGAAATCGCTTTTTCTCGCCGAGATAAGCACGTTTTCTGAAATGCCGCTCTCCCGTCACTCTGGTTAAAGTGTTATGAAAAAAAAAGGCTGTTGGGGGCTAGGGAGTATCGAGTTGATCATTATACATGAAGAAATAACCAATTTCATCGTTTGGTTTATGTTTTACACGCGTTTTAAATTTTATTGCCGAAATCGCTTTTTCTCGCCGAGATAAGCACGTTTTCTGAAATGCCGCTCTCCCGTCACTCTGGTTAAAGTGTTATGAAAAAAAAGGCTGTTGGGGGCTAGGGAGTATCGAGTTGATCATTATACATGAAGAAATAACCAATTTCATCGTTTGGTTTATGTTTTACACGCGTTTTAAATTTTATTGCCGAAATCGCTTTTTCTCGCCGAGATAAGCACGTTTTCTGAAATGCCGCTCTCCCGTCACTCTGGTTAAAGTGTTATGAAAAAAAAGGCTGTTGGGGGCTAGGGAGTATCGAGTTGATCATTATACATGAAGAAATAACCAATTTCATCGTTTGATTTATGTTTTACACGCGTTTTAAATTTTATTGCCGAAATCGCTTTTTCTCGCCGAGATAAGCACGTTTTCTGAAATGCCGCTCTCCCGTCACTCTGGTTAAAGTGTTATGAAAAAAAAGGCTGTTGGGGGCTAGGGAGTATCGAGTTGATCATTATACATGAAGAAATAACCAATTTCATCGTTTGGTTTATGTTTTACACGATGCTGAGCTCCAGCTGGAAGTGTAAAAAGAACCGGGCTGGTTAAAAAAAGAACCGGGCGACCCGGTAAAATTGCTTAGCCGGGGCTCTGGAAGCCTAACACGGCGTGATCTTGTCCAAAAAGCCGCTGCTGAGCTCCAGCTGGAAGTGTAAAAAGAACCGGGCTGGTTAAAAAAAAGAACCGGGCGACCCGGTAAAATTGCTTAGCCGGGGCTCTGGAAGCCTAACACGGCGTGATCTTGTCCAAAAAGCCGCTGCTGAGCTCCAGCTGGAAGTGTAAAAAGAACCGGGCTGGTTAAAAAAAAGAACCGGGCGGCCCGGTAAAATTGCTTAGCCGGGGCTCTGGAAGCCTAACCCGGCGTGATACTGTGCAAAAAGCCGCTGCTGAGCTCCAGCTGGAAGTGTAAAAAAAACCGGGCTGGTTAAAAAAAAGAACCGGGCGACCCTGTAAAATTGCTTAGCCGGGGCTCTGGAAGCCTAACACGGCGTGATCTTGTCCAAAAACCCGCTGCTGAGCTCCAGCTGGAAGTGTAAAAAGAACCGGGCTGGTTAAAAAAAAGAACCGGGCGGGCCGGTAAAATTGCTTAGCCGGGGCTCTGGAAGCCTAACACGGCGTGATCTTGTCCAAAAAGCCGCTCGTGAGCTCCAGCTGGAAGTGTAAAAAGAACCGGGCTGGTTCAAAAAAAGAACCGGGCGGCCCGGTAGAATTGCTTAGCCGAGGTCCTGGAAGCCTAACCCGGCGTGATCTTGCGCAAAAAGCCGCTGCTGAGCTCCAGCTGGAAGTGTAAAAAGAACCAGGCTGGTTCAAAAAAAGAACCGGGCGGCCCGGTAAAATTGCTTAGCCGGGGTCCTGGAAGCCTAACACGGCGTGATCTTGCCCGAAAGTCGGCCTCTATACTTCCATATTAGGTACCAGGCGCTCAGAGCCAACTTGGCAAAAATTTTCTAAGTGCCCACGGCTCTGCGGGGATTGTGCGTCCGACCCGCGCCGGTTCTCCAGCCGGCCTAAAATAACGCAAAACAAGCCTCTCCCCCTGGAGCTCACAGCCAAAGGCGAAACTTTTCTAAGTGCCTACGGCTCTGCGGGCTTTTGAGTCCGCCCTGCGCCGGTTCGTCGGTCGGCCTCAAAAAGCGAAAAATCAGCCTCTCTCCCTGGAGCTCGACTCGAGTTGATCATTATACATGAAGAAATAACCAATTTCATCGTTTGGTTTATGTTTTACACGCGTTTTAAATTTTATTGCCGAAATCGCTTTTTCTCGCCGAGATAAGCACGTTTTCTGAAATGCCGCTCTCCCGTCACTCTGGTTAAAGTGTTATGAAAAAAAAGGCTGTTGGGGGCTAGGGAGTATCGAGTTGATCATTATACATGAAGAAATAACCAATTTCATCGTTTGGTTTATGTTTTACACGCGTTTTAAATTTTATTGCCGAAATCGCTTTTTCTCGCCGAGATAAGCACGTTTTCTGAAATGCCGCTCTCCCGTCACTCTGGTTAAAGTGTTATGAAAAAAAAGGCTGTTGGGGGCTAGGGAGTATCGAGTTGATCATTATACATGAAGAAATAACCAATTTCATCGTTTGGTTTATGTTTTACACGCGTTTTAAATTTTATTGCCGAAATCGCTTTTTCTCGCCGAGATCAGCACGTTTTCTGAAATGCCGCTCTCCCGTCACTCTGGTTAAAGTGTTATGAAAAAAAAGGCTGTTGGGGGCTAGGGAGTATCGAGTTGATCATTATACATGAAGAAATAACCAATTTCATCGTTTGGTTTATGTTTTACACGCGTTTTAAATTTTATTGCCGAAATCGCTTTTTCTCGCCGAGATAAGCACGTTTTCTGAAATGCCGCTCTCCCGTCACTCTGGTTAAAGTGTTATGAAAAAAAAGGCTGTTGGGGGCTAGGGAGTATCGAGTTGATCATTATACATGAAGAAATAACCAATTTCATCGTTTGATTTATGTTTTACACGCGTTTTAAATTTTATTGCCGAAATCGCTTTTTCTCGCCGAGATAAGCACGTTTTCTGAAATTCCGCTCTCCCGTCACTCTGGTTAAAGTGTTATGAAAAAAAAGGCTGTTGGGGGCTAGGGAGTATCGAGTTGATCATTATACATGAAGAAATAACCAATTTCATCGTTTGGTTTATGTTTTACACGCGTTTTAAATTTTATTGCCGAAATCGCTTTTTCTCGCCGAGATAAGCACGTTTTCTGAAATGCCGCTCTCCCGTCACTCTGGTTAAAGTGTTATGAAAAAAAAGGCTGTTGGGGGCTAGGGAGTATCGAGTTGATCATTATACATGAAGAAATAACCAATTTCATCGTTTGGTTTATGTTTTACACGCGTTTTAAATTTTATTGCCGAAATCGCTTTTTCTCGCCGAGATAAGCACGTTTTCTGAAATGCCGCTCTCCCGTCACTCTGGTTAAAGTGTTATGAAAAAAAAGGCTGTTGGGGGCTAGGGAGTATCGAGTTGATCATTATACATGAAGAAATAACCAATTTCATCGTTTGGTTTATGTTTTACACGCGTTTTAAATTTTATTGCCGAAATCGCTTTTTCTCGCCGAGATAAGCACGTTTTCTGAAATGCCGCTCTCCCGTCACTCTGGTTAAAGTGTTATGAAAAAAAAGGCTGTTGGGGGCTAGGGAGTATCGAGTTGATCATTATACATGAAGAAATAACCAATTTCATCGTTTGGTTTATGTTTTACACGCGTTTTAAATTTTATTGCCGAAATCGCTTTTTCTCGCCGAGATATGCACGTTTTCTGAAATGCCGCTCTCCCGTCACTCTGGTTAAAGTGTTATGAAAAAAAAAGGCTGTTGGGGGCTAGGGAGTATCGAGTTGATCATTATACATGAAGAAATAACCAATTTCATCGTTTGGTTTATGTTTTACACGCGTTTTAAATTTTATTGCCGAAATCGCTTTTTCTCGCCGAGATAAGCACGTTTTCTGAAATGCCGCTCTCCCGTCACTCTGGTTAAAGTGTTGTGAAAAAAAAGGCTGTTGGGGGCTAGGGAGTATCGAGTTGATCATTATACATGAAGAAATAACCAATTTCATCGTTTGGTTTATGTTTTACACGCGTTTTAAATTTTATTGCCGAAATCGCTTTTTCTCGCCGAGATAAGCACGTTTTCTGAAATGCCGCTCTCCCGTCACTCTGGTTAAAGTGTTGTGAAAAAAAAGGCTGTTGGGGGCTAGGGAGTATCGAGTTGATCATTATACATGAAGAAATAACCAATTTCATCGTTTGGTTTATGTTTTACACGCGTTTTAAATTTTATTGCCGAAATCGCTTTTTCTCGCCGAGATAAGCACGTTTTCTGAAATGCCGCTCTCCCATCACTCTGGTTAAAGTGTTATGAAAAAAAAGGCTGTTGGGGGCTAGGGAGTATCGAGTTGATCATTATACATGAAGAAATAACCAATTTCATCGTTTGGTTTATGTTTTACACCCGTTTTAAATTTTATTGCCGAAATCGCTTTTTCTCGCCGAGATAAGCACGTTTTCTGAAATGCCGCTCTCCCGTCACTCTGGTTAAAGTGTTATGAAAAAAAAGGCTGTTGGGGGCTAGGGAGTATTGAGTTGATCATTATACATGAAGAAATAACCAATTTCATCGTTTGGTTTATGTTTTACACGCGTTTTAAATTTTATTGCCGAAATCGCTTTTTCTCGCCGAGATAAGCACGTTTTCTGAAATGCCGCTCTCCCGTCACTCTGGTTAAAGTGTTATGAAAAAAAAGGCTGTTGGGGGCTAGGGAGTATCGAGTTGATCATTATACATGAAGAAATAACCAATTTCATCGTTTGGTTTATGTTTTACACGCGTTTTAAATTTTATTGCCGAAATCGCTTTTTCTCGCCGAGATAAGCACGTTTTCTGAAATGCCGCTCTCCCGTCACTCTGGTTAAAGTGTTGTGAAAAAAAAGGCTGTTGGGGGCTAGGGAGTATCGAGTTGATCATTATACATGAAGAAATAACCAATTTCATCGTTTGGTTTATGTTTTACACGCGTTTTAAATTTTATTGCCGAAATCGCTTTTTCTCGCCGAGATAAGCACGTTTTCTGAAATGCCGCTCTCCCGTCACTCTGGTTAAAGTGTTATGAAAAAAAAGGCTGTTGGGGGCTAGGGAGTATCGAGTTGATCATTATACATGAAGAAATAACCAATTTCATCGTTTGGTTTATGTTTTACACGCGTTTTAAATTTTATTGCCGAAATCGCTTTTTCTCGCCGAGATAAGCACGTTTTCTGAAATGCCGCTCTCCCGTCACTCTGGTTAAAGTGTTATGAAAAAAAAGGCTGTTGGGGGCTAGGGAGTATCGAGTTGATCATTATACATGAAGAAATAACCAATTTCATCGTTTGGTTTATGTTTTACACGCGTTTTAAATTTTATTGCCGAAATCGCTTTTTCTCGCCGAGATAAGCACGTTTTCTGAAATGCCGCTCTCCCGTCACTCTGGTTAAAGTGTTATGAAAAAAAAGGCTGTTGGGGGCTAGGGAGTATCGAGTTGATCATTATACATGAAGAAATAACCAATTTCATCGTTTGGTTTATGTTTTACACGCGTTTTAAATTTTATTGCCGAAATCGCTTTTTCTCGCCGAGATAAGCACGTTTTCTGAAATGCCGCTCTCCCGTCACTCTGGTTAAAGTGTTATGAAAAAAAAGGCTGTTGGGGGCTAGGGAGTATCGAGTTGATCATTATACATGAAGAAATAACCAATTTCATCGTTTGGTTTATGTTTTACACGCGTTTTAAATTTTATTGCCGAAATCGCTTTTTCTCGCCGAGATAAGCACGTTTTCTGAAATGCCGCTCTCCCGTCACTCCGGTTAAAGTGTTATGAAAAAAAAGGCTGTTGGGGGCTAGGGAGTATCGAGTTGATCATTATACATGAAGAAATAACCAATTTCATCGTTTGGTTTATGTTTTACACGCGTTTTAAATTTTATTGCCGAAATCGCTTTTTCTCGCCGAGATAAGCACGTTTTCTGAAATGCCGCTCTCCCGTCACTCTGGTTAAAGTGTTATGAAAAAAAAGGCTGTTGGGGGCTAGGGAGTATCGAGTTGATCATTATACATGAAGAAATAACCAATTTCATCGTTTGGTTTATGTTTTACACGCGTTTTAAATTTTATTGCCGAAATCTCTTTTTCTCGCCGAGATAAGCACGTTTTCTGAAATGCCGCTCTCCCGTCACTCTGGTTAAAGTGTTATGAAAAAAAAGGCTGTTGGGGGCTAGGGAGTATCGAGTTGATCATTATACATGAAGAAATAACCAATTTCATCGTTTGGTTTATGTTTTACACGATGCTGAGCTCCAGCTGGAAGTGTAAAAAGAACCGGGCTGGTTAAAAAAAGAACCGGGCGACCCGGTAAAATTGCTTAGCCGGGGCTCTGGAAGCCTAACACGGCGTGATCTTGTCCAAAAAGCCGCTGCTGAGCTCCAGCTGGAAGTGTAAAAAGAACCGGGCTGGTTAAAAAAAAGAACCGGGCGACCCGGTAAAATTGCTTAGCCGGGGCTCTGGAAGCCTAACACGGCGTGATCTTGTCCAAAAAGCCGCTGCTGAGCTCCAGCTGGAAGTGTAAAAAGAACCGGGCTGGTTAAAAAAAAGAACCGGGCGGCCCGGTAAAATTGCTTAGCCGGGGCTCTGGAAGCCTAACCCGGCGTGATACTGTGCAAAAAGCCGCTGCTGAGCTCCAGCTGGAAGTGTAAAAAAAACCGGGCTGGTTAAAAAAAAGAACCGGGCGACCCTGTAAAATTGCTTAGCCGGGGCTCTGGAAGCCTAACACGGCGTGATCTTGTCCAAAAACCCGCTGCTGAGCTCCAGCTGGAAGTGTAAAAAGAACCGGGCTGGTTAAAAAAAAGAACCGGGCGGGCCGGTAAAATTGCTTAGCCGGGGCTCTGGAAGCCTAACACGGCGTGATCTTGTCCAAAAAGCCGCTCGTGAGCTCCAGCTGGAAGTGTAAAAAGAACCGGGCTGGTTCAAAAAAAGAACCGGGCGGCCCGGTAGAATTGCTTAGCCGAGGTCCTGGAAGCCTAACCCGGCGTGATCTTGCGCAAAAAGCCGCTGCTGAGCTCCAGCTGGAAGTGTAAAAAGAACCAGGCTGGTTCAAAAAAAGAACCGGGCGGCCCGGTAAAATTGCTTAGCCGGGGTCCTGGAAGCCTAACGCGGCGTGATCTTGCCCGAAAGTCGGCCTCTATACTTCCATATTAGGTACCAGGCGCTCAGAGCCAACTTGGCAAAAATTTTCTAAGTGCCCACGGCTCTGCGGGGATTGTGCGTCCGACCCGCGCCGGTTCTCCAGCCGGCCTAAAATAACGCAAAACCAGCCTCTCCCCCTGGAGCTCACAGCCAAAGGCGAAACTTTTCTAAGTGCCTACGGCTCTGCGGGCTTTTGAGTCCGCCCTGCGCCGGTTCGTCGGTCGGCCTCAAAAAGCGAAAAATCAGCCTCTCTCCCTGGAGCTCGACTCGAGTTGATCATTATGCATGAAGAAATCGCTTTTTCTCGCCGAGATAAGCACGTTTTCTGAAATGCCGCTCTCCCGTCACTCTGGTTAAAGTGTTATGAAAAAAAAGGCTGTTGGGGGCTAGGGAGTATCGAGTTGATCATTATACATGAAGAAATAACCAATTTCATCGTTTGGTTTATGTTTTACACGCGTTTTAAATTTTATTGCCGAAATCGCTTTTTCTCGCCGAGATAAGCACGTTTTCTGAAATGCCGCTCTCCCGTCACTCTGGTTAAAGTGTTATGAAAAAAAAGGCTGTTGGGGGCTAGGGAGTATCGAGTTGATCATTATACATGAAGAAATAACCAATTTCATCGTTTGGTTTATGTTTTACACGCGTTTTAAATTTTATTGCCGAAATCGCTTTTTCTCGCCGAGATAAGCACGTTTTCTGAAATGCCGCTCTCCCGTCACTCTGGTTAAAGTGTTATGAAAAAAAAGGCTGTTGGGGGCTAGGGAGTATCGAGTTGATCATTATACATGAAGAAATAACCAATTTCATCGTTTGGTTTATGTTTTACACGCGTTTTAAATTTTATTGCCGAAATCGCTTTTTCTCGCCGAGATAAGCACGTTTTCTGAAATGCCGCTCTCCCGTCACTCTGGTTAAAGTGTTATGAAAAAAAAGGCTGTTGGGGGCTAGGGAGTATCGAGTTGATCATTATACATGAAGAAATAACCAATTTCATCGTTTGGTTTATGTTTTACACGCGTTTTAAATTTTATTGCCGAAATCGCTTTTTCTCGCCGAGATAAGCACGTTTTCTGAAATGCCGCTCTCCCGTCACTCTGGTTAAAGTGTTATGAAAAAAAAGGCTGTTGGGGGCTAGGGAGTATCGAGTTGATCATTATACATGAAGAAATAACCAATTTCATCGTTTGGTTTATGTTTTACACGCGTTTTAAATTTTATTGCCGAAATCGCTTTTTCTCGCCGAGATAAGCACGTTTTCTGAAATGCCGCTCTCCCGTCACTCTGGTTAAAGTGTTATGAAAAAAAAGGCTGTTGGGGGCTAGGGAGTATCGAGTTGATCATTATACATGAAGAAATAACCAATTTCATCGTTTGGTTTATGTTTTACACGCGTTTTAAATTTTATTGCCGAAATCGCTTTTTCTCGCCGAGATAAGCACGTTTTCTGAAATGCCGCTCTCCCGTCACTCTGGTTAAAGTGTTATGAAAAAAAAGGCTGTTGGGGGCTAGGGAGTATCGAGTTGATCATTATACATGAAGAAATAACCAATTTCATCGTTTGGTTTATGTTTTACACGCGTTTTAAATTTTATTGCCGAAATCTCTTTTTCTCGCCGAGATAAGCACGTTTTCTGAAATGCCGCTCTCCCGTCACTCTGGTTAAAGTGTTATGAAAAAAAAGGCTGTTGGGGGCTAGGGAGTATCGAGTTGATCATTATACATGAAGAAATAACCAATTTCATCGTTTGATTTATGTTTTACACGCGTTTTAAATTTTATTGCCGAAATCGCTTTTTCTCGCCGAGATAAGCACGTTTTCTGAAATGCCGCTCTCCCGTCACTCTGGTTAAAGTGTTATGAAAAAAAAGGCTGTTGGGGGCTAGGGAGTATCGAGTTGATCATTATACATGAAGAAATAACCAATTTCATCGTTTGGTTTATGTTTTACACGATGCTGAGCTCCAGCTGGAAGTGTAAAAAGAACCGGGCTGGTTAAAAAAAGAACCGGGCGACCCGGTAAAATTGCTTAGCCGGGGCTCTGGAAGCCTAACACGGCGTGATCTTGTCCAAAAACCCGCTGCTGAGCTCCAGCTGGAAGTGTAAAAAGAACCGGGCTGGTTAAAAAAAAGAACCGGGCGACCCGGTAAAATTGCTTAGCCGGGGCTCTGGAAGCCTAACACGGCGTGATCTTGTCCAAAAAGCCGCTGCTGAGCTCCAGCTGGAAGTGTAAAAAGAACCGGGCTGGTTAAAAAAAAAGAACCGGGCGGCCCGGTAAAATTGCTTAGCCGGGGCTCTGGAAGCCTAACCCGGCGTGATACTGTGCAAAAAGCCGCTGCTGAGCTCCAGCTGGAAGTGTAAAAAAAACCGGGCTGGTTAAAAAAAAGAACCGGGCGACCCTGTAAAATTGCTTAGCCGGGGCTCTGGAAGCCTAACACGGCGTGATCTTGTCCAAAAACCCGCTGCTGAGCTCCAGCTGGAAGTGTAAAAAGAACCGGGCTGGTTAAAAAAAAGAACCGGGCGGGCCGGTAAAATTGCTTAGCCGGGGCTCTGGAAGCCTAACACGGCGTGATCTTGTCCAAAAAGCCGCTCGTGAGCTCCAGCTGGAAGTGTAAAAAAAACCGGGCTGGTTCAAAAAAAGAACCGGGCGGCCCGGTAGAATTGCTTAGCCGAGGTCCTGGAAGCCTAACCCGGCGTGATCTTGCGCAAAAAGCCGCTGCTGAGCTCCAGCTGAAAGTGTAAAAAGAACCGGGCTGGTTCAAAAAAAGAACCGGGCGGCCCGGTAAAATTGCTTAGCCGGGGTCCTGGAAGCCTAACGCGGCGTGATCTTGCCCGAAAGTCGGCCTCTATACTTCCATATTAGGTACCAGGCGCTCAGAGCCAACTTGGCAAAAATTTTCTAAGTGCCCACGGCTCTGCGGGGATTGTGCGTCCGACCCGCGCCGGTTCTACAGCCGGCCTAAAATAACGCAAAACCAGCCTCTCCCCCTGGAGTTCACAGCCAAAGGCGAAACTTTTCTAAGTGCCTACGGCTCTGCGGGATTTTGAGTCCGCCCCGCGCCGGTTCGTCGGTCGGCCTCAAAAAGCGAAAAATCAGCCTCTCTCCCTGGAGCTCGACTCGAGTTGATCATTATACATGAAGAAATAACCAATTTCATCGTTTGGTTTATGTTTTACACGCGTTTTAAATTTGATTGCCGAAATCGCTTTTTCTCGCCGAGATAAGCACGTTTTCTGAAATGCCGCTCTCCCGTCACTCTGGTTAAAGTGTTATGAAAAAAAAGGCTGTTGGGGGCTAGGGAGTATCGAGTTGATCATTATACATGAAGAAATAACCAATTTCATCGTTTGGTTTATGTTTTACACGCGTTTTAAATTTTATTGCCGAAATCGCTTTTTCTCGCCGAGATAAGCACGTTTTCTGAAATGCCGCTCTCCCGTCACTCTGGTTAAAGTGTTATGAAAAAAAAGGCTGTTGGGGGCTAGGGAGTATCGAGTTGATCATTATACATGAAGAAATAACCAATTTCATCGTTTGGTTTATGTTTTACACGCGTTTTAAATTTTATTGCCGAAATCGCTTTTTCTCGCCGAGATAAGCACGTTTTCTGAAATGCCGCTCTCCCGTCACTCTGGTTAAAGTGTTATGAAAAAAAAGGCTGTTGGTGGGGGCTAGGGAGTATCGAGTTGATCATTATACATGAAGAAGTAACCAATTTCATCGTTTGGTTTATGTTTTACACGCGTTTTAAATTTTATTGCCGAAATCGCTTTTTCTCGCCGAGATAAGCACGTTTTCTGAAATGCCGCTCTCCCGTCACTCTGGTTAAAGTGTTATGAAAAAAAAGGCTGTTGGGGGCTAGGGAGTATCGAGTTGATCATTATACATGAAGAAATAACCAATTTCATCGTTTGGTTTATGTTTTACACGCGTTTTAAATTTTATTGCCGAAATCGCTTTTTCTCGCCGAGATAAGCACGTTTTCTGAAATGCCGCTCTCCCGTCACTCTGGTTAAAGTGTTATGAAAAAAAAGGCTGTTGGGGGCTAGGGAGTATCGAGTTGATCATTATACATGAAGAAATAACCAATTTCATCGTTTGGTTTATGTTTTACACGCGTTTTAAATTTTATTGCCGAAATCGCTTTTTCTCGCCGAGATAAGCACGTTTTCTGAAATGCCGCTCTCCCGTCACTCTGGTTAAAGTGTTATGAAAAAAAAGGCTGTTGGGGGCTAGGGAGTATCGAGTTGATCATTATACATGAAGAAATAACCAATTTCATCGTTTGGTTTATGTTTTACACGCGTTTTAAATTTTATTGCCGAAATCGCTTTTTCTCGCCGAGATAAGCACGTTTTCTGAAATGCCGCTCTCCCGTCACTCTGGTTAAAGTGTTATGAAAAAAAAGGCTGTTGGGGGCTAGGGAGTATCGAGTTGATCATTATACATGAAGAAATAACCAATTTCATCGTTTGGTTTATGTTTTACACGCGTTTTAAATTTTATTGCCGAAATCGCTTTTTCTCGCCGAGATAAGCACGTTTTCTGAAATGCCGCTCTCCCGTCACTCTGGTTAAAGTGTTATGAAAAAAAAGGCTGTTGGGGGCTAGGGAGTATCGAGTTGATCATTATACATGAAGAAATAACCAATTTCATCGTTTGGTTTATGTTTTACACGCGTTTTAAATTTTATTGCCGAAATCGCTTTTTCTCGCCGAGATAAGCACGTTTTCTGAAATGCCGCTCTCCCGTCACTCTGGTTAAAGTGTTATGAAAAAAAAGGCTGTTGGGGGCTAGGGAGTATCGAGTTGATCATTATACATGAAGAAATAACCAATTTCATCGTTTGGTTTATGTTTTACACGCGTTTTAAATTTTATTGCCGAAATCGCTTTTTCTCGCCGAGATAAGCACGTTTTCTGAAATGCCGCTCTCCCGTCACTCTGGTTAAAGTGTTATGAAAAAAAAGGCTGTTGGGGGCTAGGGAGTATCGAGTTGATCATTATACATGAAGAAATAACCAATTTCATCGTTTGGTTTATGTTTTACACGCGTTTTAAATTTTATTGCCGAAATCGCTTTTTCTCGCCGAGATAAGCACGTTTTCTGAAATGCCGCTCTCCCGTCACTCTGGTTAAAGTGTTATGAAAAAAAAGGCTGTTGGGGGCTAGGGAGTATCGAGTTGATCATTATACATGAAGAAATAACCAATTTCATCGTTTGGTTTATGTTTTACACGCGTTTTAAATTTTATTGCCGAAATCGCTTTTTCTCGCCGAGATAAGCACGTTTTCTGAAATGCCGCTCTCCCGTCACTCTGGTTAAAGTGTTATGAAAAAAAAGGCTGTTGGGGGCTAGGGAGTATCGAGTTGATCATTATACATGAAGAAATAACCAATTTCATCGTTTGGTTTATGTTTTACACGCGTTTTAAATTTTATTGCCGAAATCGCTTTTTCTCGCCGAGATAAGCACGTTTTCTGAAATGCCGCTCTCCCGTCACTCTGGTTAAAGTGTTATGAAAAAAAAGGCTGTTGGGGGCTAGGGAGTATCGAGTTGATCATTATACATGAAGAAATAACCAATTTCATCGTTTGGTTTATGTTTTACACGCGTTTTAAATTTTATTGCCGAAATCGCTTTTTCTCGCCGAGATAAGCACGTTTTCTGAAATGCCGCTCTCCCGTCACTCTGGTTAAAGTGTTATGAAAAAAAAGGCTGTTGGGGGCTAGGGAGTATCGAGTTGATCATTATACATGAAGAAATAACCAATTTCATCGTTTGGTTTATGTTTTACACGCGTTTTAAATTTTATTGCCGAAATCGCTTTTTCTCGCCGAGATAAGCACGTTTTCTGAAATGCCGCTCTCCCGTCACTCTGGTTAAAGTGTTATGAAAAAAAAGGCTGTTGGGGGCTAGGGAGTATCGAGTTGATCATTATACATGAAGAAATAACCAATTTCATCGTTTGGTTTATGTTTTACACGCGTTTTAAATTTTATTGCCGAAATCGCTTTTTCTCGCCGAGATAAGCACGTTTTCTGAAATGCCGCTCTCCCGTCACTCTGGTTAAAGTGTTATGAAAAAAAAGGCTGTTGGGGGCTAGGGAGTATCGAGTTGATCATTATACATGAAGAAATAACCAATTTCATCGTTTGGTTTATGTTTTACACGCGTTTTAAATTTTATTGCCGAAATCGCTTTTTCTCGCCGAGATAAGCACGTTTTCTGAAATGCCGCTCTCCCGTCACTCTGGTTAAAGTGTTATGAAAAAAAAGGCTGTTGGGGGCTAGGGAGTATCGAGTTGATCATTATACATGAAGAAATAACCAATTTCATCGTTTGGTTTATGTTTTACACGCGTTTTAAATTTTATTGCCGAAATCGCTTTTTCTCGCCGAGATAAGCACGTTTTCTGAAATGCCGCTCTCCCGTCACTCTGGTTAAAGTGTTATGAAAAAAAAGGCTGTTGGGGGCTAGGGAGTATCGAGTTGATCATTATACATGAAGAAATAACCAATTTCATCGTTTGGTTTATGTTTTACACGCGTTTTAAATTTTATTGCCGAAATCGCTTTTTCTCGCCGAGATAAGCACGTTTTCTGAAATGCCGCTCTCCCGTCACTCTGGTTAAAGTGTTATGAAAAAAAAGGCTGTTGGGGGCTAGGGAGTATCGAGTTGATCATTATACATGAAGAAATAACCAATTTCATCGTTTGGTTTATGTTTTACACGCGTTTTAAATTTTATTGCCGAAATCGCTTTTTCTCGCCGAGATAAGCACGTTTTCTGAAATGCCGCTCTCCCGTCACTCTGGTTAAAGTGTTATGAAAAAAAAGGCTGTTGGGGGCTAGGGAGTATCGAGTTGATCATTATACATGAAGAAATAACCAATTTCATCGTTTGGTTTATGTTTTACACGCGTTTTAAATTTTATTGCCGAAATCGCTTTTTCTCGCCGAGATAAGCACGTTTTCTGAAATGCCGCTCTCCCGTCACTCTGGTTAAAGTGTTATGAAAAAAAAGGCTGTTGGGGGCTAGGGAGTATCGAGTTGATCATTATACATGAAGAAATAACCAATTTCATCGTTTGGTTTATGTTTTACACGCGTTTTAAATTTTATTGCCGAAATCGCTTTTTCTCGCCGAGATAAGCACGTTTTCTGAAATGCCGCTCTCCCGTCACTCTGGTTAAAGTGTTATGAAAAAAAAGGCTGTTGGGGGCTAGGGAGTATCGAGTTGATCATTATACATGAAGAAATAACCAATTTCATCGTTTGGTTTATGTTTTACACGCGTTTTAAATTTTATTGCCGAAATCGCTTTTTCTCGCCGAGATAAGCACGTTTTCTGAAATGCCGCTCTCCCGTCACTCTGGTTAAAGTGTTATGAAAAAAAAGGCTGTTGGGGGCTAGGGAGTATCGAGTTGATCATTATACATGAAGAAATAACCAATTTCATCGTTTGGTTTATGTTTTACACGCGTTTTAAATTTTATTGCCGAAATCGCTTTTTCTCGCCGAGATAAGCACGTTTTCTGAAATGCGCGCTCTCCCGTCACTCTGGTTAAAGTGTTATGAAAAAAAAGGCTGTTGGGGGCTAGGGAGTATCGAGTTGATCATTATACATGAAGAAATAACCAATTTCATCGTTTGGTTTATGTTTTACACGCGTTTTAAATTTTATTGCCGAAATCGCTTTTTCTCGCCGAGATAAGCACGTTTTCTGAAATGCCGCTCTCCCGTCACTCTGGTTAAAGTGTTATGAAAAAAAAGGCTGTTGGGGGCTAGGGAGTATCGAGTTGATCATTATACATGAAGAAATAACCAATTTCATCGTTTGGTTTATGTTTTACACGCGTTTTAAATTTTATTGCCGAAATCGCTTTTTCTCGCCGAGATAAGCACGTTTTCTGAAATGCCGCTCTCCCGTCACTCTGGTTAAAGTGTTATGAAAAAAAAGGCTGTTGGGGGCTAGGGAGTATCGAGTTGATCATTATACATGAAGAAATAACCAATTTCATCGTTTGGTTTATGTTTTACACGCGTTTTAAATTTTATTGCCGAAATCGCTTTTTCTCGCCGAGATAAGCACGTTTTCTGAAATGCCGCTCTCCCGTCACTCTGGTTAAAGTGTTATGAAAAAAAAGGCTGTTGGGGGCTAGGGAGTATCGAGTTGATCATTATACATGAAGAAATAACCAATTTCATCGTTTGGTTTATGTTTTACACGCGTTTTAAATTTTATTGCCGAAATCGCTTTTTCTCGCCGAGATAAGCACGTTTTCTGAAATGCCGCTCTCCCGTCACTCTGGTTAAAGTGTTATGAAAAAAAAGGCTGTTGGGGGCTAGGGAGTATCGAGTTGATCATTATACATGAAGAAATAACCAATTTCATCGTTTGGTTTATGTTTTACACGCGTTTTAAATTTTATTGCCGAAATCGCTTTTTCTCGCCGAGATAAGCACGTTTTCTGAAATGCCGCTCTCCCGTCACTCTGGTTAAAGTGTTATGAAAAAAAAGGCTGTTGGGGGCTAGGGAGTATCGAGTTGATCATTATACATGAAGAAATAACCAATTTCATCGTTTGGTTTATGTTTTACACGCGTTTTAAATTTTATTGCCGAAATCGCTTTTTCTCGCCGAGATAAGCACGTTTTCTGAAATGCCGCTCTCCCGTCACTCTGGTTAAAGTGTTATGAAAAAAAAGGCTGTTGGGGGCTAGGGAGTATCGAGTTGATCATTATACATGAAGAAATAACCAATTTCATCGTTTGGTTTATGTTTTACACGCGTTTTAAATTTTATTGCCGAAATCGCTTTTTCTCGCCGAGATAAGCACGTTTTCTGAAATGCCGCTCTCCCGTCACTCTGGTTAAAGTGTTATGAAAAAAAAGGCTGTTGGGGGCTAGGGAGTATCGAGTTGATCATTATACATGAAGAAATAACCAATTTCATCGTTTGGTTTATGTTTTACACGCGTTTTAAATTTTATTGCCGAAATCGCTTTTTCTCGCCGAGATAAGCACGTTTTCTGAAATGCCGCTCTCCCGTCACTCTGGTTAAAGTGTTATGAAAAAAAAGGCTGTTGGGGGCTAGGGAGTATCGAGTTGATCATTATACATGAAGAAATAACCAATTTCATCGTTTGGTTTATGTTTTACACGCGTTTTAAATTTTATTGCCGAAATCGCTTTTTCTCGCCGAGATAAGCACGTTTTCTGAAATGCCGCTCTCCCGTCACTCTGGTTAAAGTGTTATGAAAAAAAAGGCTGTTGGGGGCTAGGGAGTATCGAGTTGATCATTATACATGAAGAAATAACCAATTTCATCGTTTGGTTTATGTTTTACACGCGTTTTAAATTTTATTGCCGAAATCGCTTTTTCTCGCCGAGATAAGCACGTTTTCTGAAATGCCGCTCTCCCGTCACTCTGGTTAAAGTGTTATGAAAAAAAAGGCTGTTGGGGGCTAGGGAGTATCGAGTTGATCATTATACATGAAGAAATAACCAATTTCATCGTTTGGTTTATGTTTTACACGCGTTTTAAATTTTATTGCCGAAATCGCTTTTTCTCGCCGAGATAAGCACGTTTTCTGAAATGCCGCTCTCCCGTCACTCTGGTTAAAGTGTTATGAAAAAAAAGGCTGTTGGGGGCTAGGGAGTATCGAGTTGATCATTATACATGAAGAAATAACCAATTTCATCGTTTGGTTTATGTTTTACACGCGTTTTAAATTTTATTGCCGAAATCGCTTTTTCTCGCCGAGATAAGCACGTTTTCTGAAATGCCGCTCTCCCGTCACTCTGGTTAAAGTGTTATGAAAAAAAAGGCTGTTGGGGGCTAGGGAGTATCGAGTTGATCATTATACATGAAGAAATAACCAATTTCATCGTTTGGTTTATGTTTTACACGCGTTTTAAATTTTATTGCCGAAATCGCTTTTTCTCGCCGAGATAAGCACGTTTTCTGAAATGCCGCTCTCCCGTCACTCTGGTTAAAGTGTTATGAAAAAAAAGGCTGTTGGGGGCTAGGGAGTATCGAGTTGATCATTATACATGAAGAAATAACCAATTTCATCGTTTGGTTTATGTTTTACACGCGTTTTAAATTTTATTGCCGAAATCGCTTTTTCTCGCCGAGATAAGCACGTTTTCTGAAATGCCGCTCTCCCGTCACTCTGGTTAAAGTGTTATGAAAAAAAAGGCTGTTGGGGGCTAGGGAGTATCGAGTTGATCATTATACATGAAGAAATAACCAATTTCATCGTTTGGTTTATGTTTTACACGCGTTTTAAATTTTATTGCCGAAATCGCTTTTTCTCGCCGAGATAAGCACGTTTTCTGAAATGCCGCTCTCCCGTCACTCTGGTTAAAGTGTTATGAAAAAAAAGGCTGTTGGGGGCTAGGGAGTATCGAGTTGATCATTATACATGAAGAAATAACCAATTTCATCGTTTGGTTTATGTTTTACACGCGTTTTAAATTTTATTGCCGAAATCGCTTTTTCTCGCCGAGATAAGCACGTTTTCTGAAATGCCGCTCTCCCGTCACTCTGGTTAAAGTGTTATGAAAAAAAAGGCTGTTGGGGGCTAGGGAGTATCGAGTTGATCATTATACATGAAGAAATAACCAATTTCATCGTTTGGTTTATGTTTTACACGCGTTTTAAATTTTATTGCCGAAATCGCTTTTTCTCGCCGAGATAAGCACGTTTTCTGAAATGCCGCTCTCCCGTCACTCTGGTTAAAGTGTTATGAAAAAAAAGGCTGTTGGGGGCTAGGGAGTATCGAGTTGATCATTATACATGAAGAAATAACCAATTTCATCGTTTGGTTTATGTTTTACACGCGTTTTAAATTTTATTGCCGAAATCGCTTTTTCTCGCCGAGATAAGCACGTTTTCTGAAATGCCGCTCTCCCGTCACTCTGGTTAAAGTGTTATGAAAAAAAAGGCTGTTGGGGGCTAGGGAGTATCGAGTTGATCATTATACATGAAGAAATAACCAATTTCATCGTTTGGTTTATGTTTTACACGCGTTTTAAATTTTATTGCCGAAATCGCTTTTTCTCGCCGAGATAAGCACGTTTTCTGAAATGCCGCTCTCCCGTCACTCTGGTTAAAGTGTTATGAAAAAAAAGGCTGTTGGGGGCTAGGGAGTATCGAGTTGATCATTATACATGAAGAAATAACCAATTTCATCGTTTGGTTTATGTTTTACACGCGTTTTAAATTTTATTGCCGAAATCGCTTTTTCTCGCCGAGATAAGCACGTTTTCTGAAATGCCGCTCTCCCGTCACTCTGGTTAAAGTGTTATGAAAAAAAAGGCTGTTGGGGGCTAGGGAGTATCGAGTTGATCATTATACATGAAGAAATAACCAATTTCATCGTTTGGTTTATGTTTTACACGCGTTTTAAATTTTATTGCCGAAATCGCTTTTTCTCGCCGAGATAAGCACGTTTTCTGAAATGCCGCTCTCCCGTCACTCTGGTTAAAGTGTTATGAAAAAAAAGGCTGTTGGGGGCTAGGGAGTATCGAGTTGATCATTATACATGAAGAAATAACCAATTTCATCGTTTGGTTTATGTTTTACACGCGTTTTAAATTTTATTGCCGAAATCGCTTTTTCTCGCCGAGATAAGCACGTTTTCTGAAATGCCGCTCTCCCGTCACTCTGGTTAAAGTGTTATGAAAAAAAAGGCTGTTGGGGGCTAGGGAGTATCGAGTTGATCATTATACATGAAGAAATAACCAATTTCATCGTTTGGTTTATGTTTTACACGCGTTTTAAATTTTATTGCCGAAATCGCTTTTTCTCGCCGAGATAAGCACGTTTTCTGAAATGCCGCTCTCCCGTCACTCTGGTTAAAGTGTTATGAAAAAAAAGGCTGTTGGGGGCTAGGGAGTATCGAGTTGATCATTATACATGAAGAAATAACCAATTTCATCGTTTGGTTTATGTTTTACACGCGTTTTAAATTTTATTGCCGAAATCGCTTTTTCTCGCCGAGATAAGCACGTTTTCTGAAATGCCGCTCTCCCGTCACTCTGGTTAAAGTGTTATGAAAAAAAAGGCTGTTGGGGGCTAGGGAGTATCGAGTTGATCATTATACATGAAGAAATAACCAATTTCATCGTTTGGTTTATGTTTTACACGCGTTTTAAATTTTATTGCCGAAATCGCTTTTTCTCGCCGAGATAAGCACGTTTTCTGAAATGCCGCTCTCCCGTCACTCTGGTTAAAGTGTTATGAAAAAAAAGGCTGTTGGGGGCTAGGGAGTATCGAGTTGATCATTATACATGAAGAAATAACCAATTTCATCGTTTGGTTTATGTTTTACACGCGTTTTAAATTTTATTGCCGAAATCGCTTTTTCTCGCCGAGATAAGCACGTTTTCTGAAATGCCGCTCTCCCGTCACTCTGGTTAAAGTGTTATGAAAAAAAAGGCTGTTGGGGGCTAGGGAGTATCGAGTTGATCATTATACATGAAGAAATAACCAATTTCATCGTTTGGTTTATGTTTTACACGCGTTTTAAATTTTATTGCCGAAATCGCTTTTTCTCGCCGAGATAAGCACGTTTTCTGAAATGCCGCTCTCCCGTCACTCTGGTTAAAGTGTTATGAAAAAAAAGGCTGTTGGGGGCTAGGGAGTATCGAGTTGATCATTATACATGAAGAAATAACCAATTTCATCGTTTGGTTTATGTTTTACACGCGTTTTAAATTTTATTGCCGAAATCGCTTTTTCTCGCCGAGATAAGCACGTTTTCTGAAATGCCGCTCTCCCGTCACTCTGGTTAAAGTGTTATGAAAAAAAAGGCTGTTGGGGGAGTATCGAGTTGATCATTATACATGAAGAAATAACCAATTTCATCGTTTGGTTTATGTTTTACACGCGTTTTAAATTTTATTGCCGAAATCGCTTTTTCTCGCCGAGATAAGCACGTTTTCTGAAATGCCGCTCTCCCGTCACTCTGGTTAAAGTGTTATGAAAAAAAAGGCTGTTGGGGGCTAGGGAGTATCGAGTTGATCATTATACATGAAGAAATAACCAATTTCATCGTTTGGTTTATGTTTAACACGCGTTTTAAATTTTATTGCCGAAATCGCTTTTTCTCGCCGAGATAAGCACGTTTTCTGAAATGCCGCTCTCCCGTCACTCTGGTTAAAGTGTTATGAAAAAAAAGGCTGTTGGGGGCTAGGGAGTATCGAGTTGATCATTATACATGAAGAAATAACAAATTTCATCGTTTGGTTTATGTTTTACACGCGTTTTAAATTTTATTGCCGAAATCGCTTTTTCTCGCCGAGATAAGCACGTTTTCTGAAATGCCGCTCTCCCGTCACTCTGGTTAAAGTGTTATGAAAAAAAGGCTGTTGGGGGCTAGGGAGTATCGAGTTGATCATTATACATGAAGAAATAACCAATTTCATCGTTTGGTTTATGTTTTACACGCGTTTTAAATTTTATTGCCGAAATCGCTTTTTTCTCGCCGAGATAAGCACGTTTTCTGAAATGCCGCTCTCCCCGTCACTCTGGTTAAAGTGTTATGAAAAAAAAAGGCTGTTGGGGGCTAGGGAGTATCGAGTTGATCATTATACATGAAGAAATAACCAATTTCATCGTTTGGTTTATGTTTTACACGCGTTTTAAATTTTATTGCCGAAATCGCTTTTTCTCGCCGAGATAAGCACGTTTTCTGAAATGCCGCTCTCCCGTCACTCTGGTTAAAGTGTTATGAAAAAAAAGGCTGTTGGGGGCTAGGGAGTATCGAGTTGATCATTATACATGAAGAAATAACCAATTTCATCGTTTGGTTTATGTTTTACACGCGTTTTAAATTTTATTGCCGAAATCGCTTTTTCTCGCCGAGATAAGCACGTTTTCTGAAATGCCGCTCTCCCGTCACTCTGGTTAAAGTGTTATGAAAAAAAAGGCTGCTTGGGGGCTAGGGAGTATCGAGTTGATCATTATACATGAAGAAATAACCAATTTCATCGTTTGGTTTATGTTTTACACGCGTTTTAAATTTTATTGCCGAAATCGCTTTTTCTCGCCGAGATAAGCACGTTTTCTGAAATGCCGCTCTCCCGTCACTCTGGTTAAAGTGTTATGACAAAAAAGGCTGTTGGGGGCTAGGGAATATCGAGTTGATCATTATACATGAAGAAATAACCAATTTCATCGTTTGGTTTATGTTTTACCACGCGTTTTAAATTTTATTGCCGAAATCGCTTTTTTCTCGCCGAGATAAGCACGTTTTCTGAAATGCCGCTCTCCCGTCACTCTGGTTAAAGTGTTATGAAAAAAAAGGCTGTTGGGGGCTAGGGAGTATCGAGTTGATCATTATACATGAAGAAATAACCAATTTCATCGTTTGGTTTATGTTTTACACGCGTTTTAAATTTTATTGCCGAAATCGCTTTTTCTCGCCGAGATAAGCACGTTTTCTGAAATGCCGCTCTCCCCGTCACTCTGGTTAAAGTGTTATGAAAAAAAGGCTGTTGGGGGCTAGGGAGTATCGAGTTGATCATTATACATGAAGAAATAACCAATTTCATCGTTTGGTTTATGTTTTACACGCGTTTTAAATTTTATTGCCGAAATCGCTTTTTCTCGCCGAGATAAGCACGTTTTCTGAAATGCCGCTCTCCGTCCCGTCACTCTGTAAGTTATGAAAAAAAAGGCTGTTGGGTGCTAGGGAGTATCGAGTTGATCATTATACATGAAGAAATAACCAATTTCATCGTTTGGTTTATGTTTTACACGCGTTTTTAAATTTTATTGCCGAAATCGCTTTTTCTCGCCGAGATAAGCACGTTTTCTGAAATGCCGCTCTCCCGTCACTCTGGTTAAAGTGTTATGAAAAAAAAGGCTGTTGGGGGCTAGGGAGTATCGAGTTGATCATTATACATGAAGAAATAACCAATTTCATCGTTTGGTTTATGTTTTACACGCGTTTTTAATTTGATTGCCGAAATCGCTTTTTCTCGCCGAGATAAGCACGTTTTCTGAAATGCCGCTCTCCCGTCACTCTGGTTAAAGTGTTATGAAAAAAAAGGCTGTTGGGGGCTAGGGAGTATCGAGTTGATCATTATACATGAAGAAATAACCAATTTCATCGTTTGGTTTATGTTTTACACGCGTTTTAAATGTTATTGCCGAAATCGCTTTTTCTCGCCGAGATAAGCACGTTTTCTGAAATGCCGCTCTCCCGTCACTCTGGTTAAAGTGTTATGAAAAAAAAGGCTGTTGGGGGCTAGGGAGTATCGAGTTGATCATTATACATGAAGAAATAACCAATTTCATCGTTTGGTTTATGTTTTACACGCGTTTTAAATTTTATTGCCGAAATCGCTTTTTCTCGCCGAGATAAGCACGTTTTCTGAAATGCCGCTCTCCCGTCACTCTGGTTAAAGTGTTATGAAAAAAAAAGGCTGTTGGGGGCTAGGGAGTATCGAGTTGATCATTATACATGAAGAAATAACCAATTTCATCGTTTGGTTTATGTTTTACACGCGTTTTAAATTTTATTGCCGAAATCGCTTTTTCTCGCCGAGATAAGCACGTTTTCTGAAATGCCGCTCTCCCGTCACTCTGGTTAAAGTGTTATGAAAAAAAAGGCTGTTGGGGGCTAGGGAGTATCGAGTTGATCATTATACATGAAGAAATAACCAATTTCATCGTTTGGTTTATGTTTTACACGCGTTTTAAATTTTATTGCCGAAATCGCTTTTTCTCGCCGAGATAAGCACGTTTTCTGAAATGCCGCTCTCCCGTCACTCTGGTTAAAGTGTTATGAAAAAAAAGGCTGTTGGGGGCTAGGGAGTATCGAGTTGATCATTATACATGAAGAAATAACCAATTTCATCGTTTGGTTTATGTTTTACACGCGTTTTAAATTTTATTGCCGAAATCGCTTTTTCTCGCCGAGATAAGCACGTTTTCTGAAATGCCGCTCTCCCGTCACTCTGGTTAAAGTGTTATGAAAAAAAAGGCTGTTGGGGGCTAGGGAGTATCGAGTTGATCATTATACATGAAGAAATAACCAATTTCATCGTTTGGTTTATGTTTTACACGCGTTTTAAATTTTATTGCCGAAATCGCTTTTTCTCGCCGAGATAAGCACGTTTTCTGAAATGCCGCTCTCCCGTCACTCTGGTTAAAGTGTTATGAAAAAAAAGGCTGTTGGGGGCTAGGGAGTATCGAGTTGATCATTATACATGAAGAAATAACCAATTTCATCGTTTGGTTTATGTTTTACACGCGTTTTAAATTTTATTGCCGAAATCGCTTTTTCTCGCCGAGATAAGCACGTTTTCTGAAATGCCGCTCTCCCGTCACTCTGGTTAAAGTGTTATGAAAAAAAAGGCTGTTGGGGGCTAGGGAGTATCGAGTTGATCATTATACATGAAGAAATAACCAATTTCATCGTTTGGTTTATGTTTTACACGCGTTTTAAATTTTATTGCCGAAATCGCTTTTTCTCGCCGAGATAAGCACGTTTTCTGAAATGCCGCTCTCCCGTCACTCTGGTTAAAGTGTTATGAAAAAAAAGGCTGTTGGGGGCTAGGGAGTATCGAGTTGATCATTATACATGAAGAAATAACCAATTTCATCGTTTGGTTTATGTTTTACACGCGTTTTAAATTTTATTGCCGAAATCGCTTTTTCTCGCCGAGATAAGCACGTTTTCTGAAATGCCGCTCTCCCGTCACTCTGGTTAAAGTGTTATGAAAAAAAAGGCTGTTGGGGGCTAGGGAGTATCGAGTTGATCATTATACATGAAGAAATAACCAATTTCATCGTTTGGTTTATGTTTTACACGCGTTTTAAATTTTATTGCCGAAATCGCTTTTTCTCGCCGAGATAAGCACGTTTTCTGAAATGCCGCTCTCCCGTCACTCTGGTTAAAGTGTTATGAAAAAAAAGGCTGTTGGGGGCTAGGGAGTATCGAGTTGATCATTATACATGAAGAAATAACCAATTTCATCGTTTGGTTTATGTTTTACACGCGTTTTAAATTTTATTGCCGAAATCGCTTTTTCTCGCCGAGATAAGCACGTTTTCTGAAATGCCGCTCTCCCGTCACTCTGGTTAAAGTGTTATGAAAAAAAAGGCTGTTGGGGGCTAGGGAGTATCGAGTTGATCATTATACATGAAGAAATAACCAATTTCATCGTTTGGTTTATGTTTTACACGCGTTTTAAATTTTATTGCCGAAATCGCTTTTTCTCGCCGAGATAAGCACGTTTTCTGAAATGCCGCTCTCCCGTCACTCTGGTTAAAGTGTTATGAAAAAAAAGGCTGTTGGGGGCTAGGGAGTATCGAGTTGATCATTATACATGAAGAAATAACCAATTTCATCGTTTGGTTTATGTTTTACACGCGTTTTAAATTTTATTGCCGAAATCGCTTTTTCTCGCCGAGATAAGCACGTTTTCTGAAATGCCGCTCTCCCGTCACTCTGGTTAAAGTGTTATGAAAAAAAAGGCTGTTGGGGGCTAGGGAGTATCGAGTTGATCATTATACATGAAGAAATAACCAATTTCATCGTTTGGTTTATGTTTTACACGCGTTTTAAATTTTATTGCCGAAATCGCTTTTTCTCGCCGAGATAAGCACGTTTTCTGAAATGCCGCTCTCCCGTCACTCTGGTTAAAGTGTTATGAAAAAAAAGGCTGTTGGGGGCTAGGGAGTATCGAGTTGATCATTATACATGAAGAAATAACCAATTTCATCGTTTGGTTTATGTTTTACACGCGTTTTAAATTTTATTGCCGAAATCGCTTTTTCTCGCCGAGATAAGCACGTTTTCTGAAATGCCGCTCTCCCGTCACTCTGGTTAAAGTGTTATGAAAAAAAAGGCTGTTGGGGGCTAGGGAGTATCGAGTTGATCATTATACATGAAGAAATAACCAATTTCATCGTTTGGTTTATGTTTTACACGCGTTTTAAATTTTATTGCCGAAATCGCTTTTTCTCGCCGAGATAAGCACGTTTTCTGAAATGCCGCTCTCCCGTCACTCTGGTTAAAGTGTTATGAAAAAAAAGGCTGTTGGGGGCTAGGGAGTATCGAGTTGATCATTATACATGAAGAAATAACCAATTTCATCGTTTGGTTTATGTTTTACACGCGTTTTAAATTTTATTGCCGAAATCGCTTTTTCTCGCCGAGATAAGCACGTTTTCTGAAATGCCGCTCTCCCGTCACTCTGGTTAAAGTGTTATGAAAAAAAAGGCTGTTGGGGGCTAGGGAGTATCGAGTTGATCATTATACATGAAGAAATAACCAATTTCATCGTTTGGTTTATGTTTTACACGCGTTTTAAATTTTATTGCCGAAATCGCTTTTTCTCGCCGAGATAAGCACGTTTTCTGAAATGCCGCTCTCCCGTCACTCTGGTTAAAGTGTTATGAAAAAAAAGGCTGTTGGGGGCTAGGGAGTATCGAGTTGATCATTATACATGAAGAAATAACCAATTTCATCGTTTGGTTTATGTTTTACACGCGTTTTAAATTTTATTGCCGAAATCGCTTTTTCTCGCCGAGATAAGCACGTTTTCTGAAATGCCGCTCTCCCGTCACTCTGGTTAAAGTGTTATGAAAAAAAAGGCTGTTGGGGGCTAGGGAGTATCGAGTTGATCATTATACATGAAGAAATAACCAATTTCATCGTTTGGTTTATGTTTTACACGCGTTTTAAATTTTATTGCCGAAATCGCTTTTTCTCGCCGAGATAAGCACGTTTTCTGAAATGCCGCTCTCCCGTCACTCTGGTTAAAGTGTTATGAAAAAAAAGGCTGTTGGGGGCTAGGGAGTATCGAGTTGATCATTATACATGAAGAAATAACCAATTTCATCGTTTGGTTTATGTTTTACACGCGTTTTAAATTTTATTGCCGAAATCGCTTTTTCTCGCCGAGATAAGCACGTTTTCTGAAATGCCGCTCTCCCGTCACTCTGGTTAAAGTGTTATGAAAAAAAAGGCTGTTGGGGGCTAGGGAGTATCGAGTTGATCATTATACATGAAGAAATAACCAATTTCATCGTTTGGTTTATGTTTTACACGCGTTTTAAATTTTATTGCCGAAATCGCTTTTTCTCGCCGAGATAAGCACGTTTTCTGAAATGCCGCTCTCCCGTCACTCTGGTTAAAGTGTTATGAAAAAAAAGGCTGTTGGGGGCTAGGGAGTATCGAGTTGATCATTATACATGAAGAAATAACCAATTTCATCGTTTGGTTTATGTTTTACACGCGTTTTAAATTTTATTGCCGAAATCGCTTTTTCTCGCCGAGATAAGCACGTTTTCTGAAATGCCGCTCTCCCGTCACTCTGGTTAAAGTGTTATGAAAAAAAAGGCTGTTGGGGGCTAGGGAGTATCGAGTTGATCATTATACATGAAGAAATAACCAATTTCATCGTTTGGTTTATGTTTTACACGCGTTTTAAATTTTATTGCCGAAATCGCTTTTTCTCGCCGAGATAAGCACGTTTTCTGAAATGCCGCTCTCCCGTCACTCTGGTTAAAGTGTTATGAAAAAAAAGGCTGTTGGGGGCTAGGGAGTATCGAGTTGATCATTATACATGAAGAAATAACCAATTTCATCGTTTGGTTTATGTTTTACACGCGTTTTAAATTTTATTGCCGAAATCGCTTTTTCTCGCCGAGATAAGCACGTTTTCTGAAATGCCGCTCTCCCGTCACTCTGGTTAAAGTGTTATGAAAAAAAAGGCTGTTGGGGGCTAGGGAGTATCGAGTTGATCATTATACATGAAGAAATAACCAATTTCATCGTTTGGTTTATGTTTTACACGCGTTTTAAATTTTATTGCCGAAATCGCTTTTTCTCGCCGAGATAAGCACGTTTTCTGAAATGCCGCTCTCCCGTCACTCTGGTTAAAGTGTTATGAAAAAAAAGGCTGTTGGGGGCTAGGGAGTATCGAGTTGATCATTATACATGAAGAAATAACCAATTTCATCGTTTGGTTTATGTTTTACACGCGTTTTAAATTTTATTGCCGAAATCGCTTTTTCTCGCCGAGATAAGCACGTTTTCTGAAATGCCGCTCTCCCGTCACTCTGGTTAAAGTGTTATGAAAAAAAAGGCTGTTGGGGGCTAGGGAGTATCGAGTTGATCATTATACATGAAGAAATAACCAATTTCATCGTTTGGTTTATGTTTTACACGCGTTTTAAATTTTATTGCCGAAATCGCTTTTTCTCGCCGAGATAAGCACGTTTTCTGAAATGCCGCTCTCCCGTCACTCTGGTTAAAGTGTTATGAAAAAAAAGGCTGTTGGGGGCTAGGGAGTATCGAGTTGATCATTATACATGAAGAAATAACCAATTTCATCGTTTGGTTTATGTTTTACACGCGTTTTAAATTTTATTGCCGAAATCGCTTTTTCTCGCCGAGATAAGCACGTTTTCTGAAATGCCGCTCTCCCGTCACTCTGGTTAAAGTGTTATGAAAAAAAAGGCTGTTGGGGGCTAGGGAGTATCGAGTTGATCATTATACATGAAGAAATAACCAATTTCATCGTTTGGTTTATGTTTTACACGCGTTTTAAATTTTATTGCCGAAATCGCTTTTTCTCGCCGAGATAAGCACGTTTTCTGAAATGCCGCTCTCCCGTCACTCTGGTTAAAGTGTTATGAAAAAAAAGGCTGTTGGGGGCTAGGGAGTATCGAGTTGATCATGTATACATGAAGAAATAACCAATTTCATCGTTTGGTTTATGTTTTACACGCGTTTTAAATTTTATTGCCGAAATCGCTTTTTCTCGCCGAGATAAGCACGTTTTCTGAAATGCCGCTCTCCCGTCACTCTGGTTAAAGTGTTATGAAAAAAAAGGCTGTTGGGGGCTAGGGAGTATCGAGTTGATCATTATACATGAAGAAATAACCAATTTCATCGTTTGGTTTATGTTTTACACGCGTTTTAAATTTTATTGCCGAAATCGCTTTTTCTCGCCGAGATAAGCACGTTTTCTGAAATGCCGCTCTCCCGTCACTCTGGTTAAAGTGTTATGAAAAAAAAGGCTGTTGGGGGCTAGGGAGTATCGAGTTGATCATTATACATGAAGAAATAACCAATTTCATCGTTTGGTTTATGTTTTACACGCGTTTTAAATTTTATTGCCGAAATCGCTTTTTCTCGCCGAGATAAGCACGTTTTCTGAAATGCCGCTCTCCCGTCACTCTGGTTAAAGTGTTATGAAAAAAAAGGCTGTTGGGGGCTAGGGAGTATCGAGTTGATCATTATACATGAAGAAATAACCAATTTCATCGTTTGGTTTATGTTTTACACGCGTTTTAAATTTTATTGCCGAAATCGCTTTTTCTCGCCGAGATAAGCACGTTTTCTGAAATGCCGCTCTCCCGTCACTCTGGTTAAAGTGTTATGAAAAAAAAGGCTGTTGGGGGCTAGGGAGTATCGAGTTGATCATTATACATGAAGAAATAACCAATTTCATCGTTTGGTTTATGTTTTACACGCGTTTTAAATTTTATTGCCGAAATCGCTTTTTCTCGCCGAGATAAGCACGTTTTCTGAAATGCCGCTCTCCCGTCACTCTGGTTAAAGTGTTATGAAAAAAAAGGCTGTTGGGGGCTAGGGAGTATCGAGTTGATCATTATACATGAAGAAATAACCAATTTCATCGTTTGGTTTATGTTTTACACGCGTTTTAAATTTTATTGCCGAAATCGCTTTTTCTCGCCGAGATAAGCACGTTTTCTGAAATGCCGCTCTCCCGTCACTCTGGTTAAAGTGTTATGAAAAAAAAGGCTGTTGGGGGCTAGGGAGTATCGAGTTGATCATTATACATGAAGAAATAACCAATTTCATCGTTTGGTTTATGTTTTACACGCGTTTTAAATTTTATTGCCGAAATCGCTTTTTCTCGCCGAGATAAGCACGTTTTCTGAAATGCCGCTCTCCCGTCACTCTGGTTAAAGTGTTATGAAAAAAAAGGCTGTTGGGGGCTAGGGAGTATCGAGTTGATCATTATACATGAAGAAATAACCAATTTCATCGTTTGGTTTATGTTTTACACGCGTTTTAAATTTTATTGCCGAAATCGCTTTTTCTCGCCGAGATAAGCACGTTTTCTGAAATGCCGCTCTCCCGTCACTCTGGTTAAAGTGTTATGAAAAAAAAGGCTGTTGGGGGCTAGGGAGTATCGAGTTGATCATTATACATGAAGAAATAACCAATTTCATCGTTTGGTTTATGTTTTACACGCGTTTTAAATTTTATTGCCGAAATCGCTTTTTCTCGCCGAGATAAGCACGTTTTCTGAAATGCCGCTCTCCCGTCACTCTGGTTAAAGTGTTATGAAAAAAAAGGCTGTTAGGGGCTAGGGAGTATCGAGTTGATCATTATACATGAAGAAATAACCAATTTCATCGTTTGGTTTATGTTTTACACGCGTTTTAAATTTTATTGCCGAAATCGCTTTTTCTCGCCGAGATAAGCACGTTTTCTGAAATGCCGCTCTCCCGTCACTCTGGTTAAAGTGTTATGAAAAAAAAGGCTGTTGGGGGCTAGGGAGTATCGAGTTGATCATTATGCATGAAGAAATAACCAATTTCATCGTTTGGTTTATGTTTTACACGCGTTTTAAATTTTATTGCCGAAATCGCTTTTTCTCGCCGAGATAAGCACGTTTTCTGAAATGCCGCTCTCCCGTCACTCTGGTTAAAGTGTTATGAAAAAAAAGGCTGTTGGGGGCTAGGGAGTATCGAGTTGATCATTATACATGAAGAAATAACCAATTTCATCGTTTGGTTTATGTTTTACACGCGTTTTAAATTTTATTGCCGAAATCGCTTTTTCTCGCCGAGATAAGCACGTTTTCTGAAATGCCGCTCTCCCGTCACTCTGGTTAAAGTGTTATGAAAAAAAAGGCTGTTGGGGGCTAGGGAGTATCGAGTTGATCATTATACATGAAGAAATAACCAATTTCATCGTTTGGTTTATGTTTTACATGCGTTTTAAATTTTATTGCCGAAATCGCCTTTTCTCGCCGAGATAAGCACGTTTTCTGAAATGCCGCTCTCCCGTCACTCTGGTTAAAGTGTTATGAAAAAAAAGGCTGTTGGGGGCTAGGGAGTATCGAGTTGATCATTATACATGAAGAAATAACCAATTTCATCGTTTGGTTTATGTTTTACACGCGTTTTAAATTTTATTGCCGAAATCGCTTTTTCTCGCCGAGATAAGCACGTTTTCTGAAATGCCGCTCTCCCGTCACTCTGGTTAAAGTGTTATGAAAAAAAAGGCTGTTGGGGGCTAGGGAGTATCGAGTTGATCATTATACATGAAGAAATAACCAATTTCATCGTTTGGTTTATGTTTTACATGCGTTTTAAATTTTATTGCCGAAATCGCTTTTTCTCGCCGAGATAAGCACGTTTTCTGAAATGCCGCTCTCCCGTCACTCTGGTTAAAGTGTTATGAAAAAAAAGGCTGTTGGGGGCTAGGGAGTATCGAGTTGATCATTATACATGAAGAAATAACCAATTTCATCGTTTGGTTTATGTTTTACACGCGTTTTAAATTTTATTGCCGAAATCGCTTTTTCTCGCCGAGATAAGCACGTTTTCTGAAATGCCGCTCTCCCGTCACTCTGGTTAAAGTGTTATGAAAAAAAAGGCTGTTGGGGGCTAGGGAGTATCGAGTTGATCATTATACATGAAGAAATAACCAATTTCATCGTTTGGTTTATGTTTTACACGCGTTTTAAATTTTATTGCCGAAATCGCTTTTTCTCGCCGAGATAAGCACGTTTTCTGAAATGCCGCTCTCCCGTCACTCTGGTTAAAGTGTTATGAAAAAAAAGGCTGTTGGGGGCTAGGGAGTATCGAGTTGATCATTATACATGAAGAAATAACCAATTTCATCGTTTGGTTTATGTTTTACACGCGTTTTAAATTTTATTGCCGAAATCGCTTTTTCTCGCCGAGATAAGCACGTTTTCTGAAATGCCGCTCTCCCGTCACTCTGGTTAAAGTGTTATGAAAAAAAAGGCTGTTGGGGGCTAGGGAGTATCGAGTTGATCATTATACATGAAGAAATAACCAATTTCATCGTTTGGTTTATGTTTTACACGCGTTTTAAATTTTATTGCCGAAATCGCTTTTTCTCGCCGAGATAAGCACGTTTTCTGAAATGCCGCTCTCCCGTCACTCTGGTTAAAGTGTTATGAAAAAAAAAGGTTGTTGGGGGCTAGGGAGTATCGAGTTGATCATTATACATGAAGAAATAACCAATTTCATCGTTTGGTTTATGTTTTACACGCGTTTTAAATTTTATTGCCGAAATCGCTTTTTCTCGCCGAGATAAGCACGTTTTCTGAAATGCCGCTCTCCCGTCACTCTGGTTAAAGTGTTATGAAAAAAAAGGCTGTTGGGGGCTAGGGAGTATCGGAGTTGATCATTATACATGAAGAAATAACCAATTTCATCGTTTGGTTTATGTTTTACACGCGTTTTAAATTTTATTGCCGAAATCGCTTTTTCTCGCCGAGATAAGCACGTTTTCTGAAATGCCGCTCTCCCGTCACTCTGGTTAAAGTGTTATGAAAAAAAAGGCTGTTGGGGGCTAGGGAGTATCGAGTTGATCATTATACATGAAGAAATAACCAATTTCATCGTTTGGTTTATGTTTTACACGCGTTTTAAATTTTATTGCCGAAATCGCTTTTTCTCGCCGAGATAAGCACGTTTTCTGAAATGCCGCTCTCCCGTCACTCTGGTTAAAGTGTTATGAAAAAAAAGGCTGTTGGGGGCTAGGGAGTATCGAGTTGATCATTATACATGAAGAAATAACCAATTTCATCGTTTGGTTTATGTTTTACACGCGTTTTTAATTTTATTGCCGAAATCGCTTTTTCTCGCCGAGATAAGCACGTTTTCTGAAATGCCGCTCTCCCGTCACTCTGGTTAAAGTGTTATGAAAAAAAAGGCTGTTGGGGGCTAGGGAGTATCGAGTTGATCATTATACATGAAGAAATAACCAATTTCATCGTTTGGTTTATGTTTTACACGCGTTTTTAATTTTATTGCCGAAATCGCTTTTTCTCGCCGAGATAAGCACGTTTTCTGAAATGCCGCTCTCCCGTCACTCTGGTTAAAGTGTTATGAAAAAAAAGGCTGTTGGGGGCTAGGGAGTATCGAGTTGATCATTATACATGAAGAAATAACCAATTTCATCGTTTGGTTTATGTTTTACACGCGTTTTAAATTTTATTGCCGAAATCGCTTTTTCTCGCCGAGATAAGCACGTTTTCTGAAATGCCGCTCTCCCGTCACTCTGGTTAAAGTGTTATGAAAAAAAAGGCTGTTGGGGGCTAGGGAGTATCGAGTTGATCATTATACATGAAGAAATAACCAATTTCATCGTTTGGTTTATGTTTTACACGCGTTTTAAATTTTATTGCCGAAATCGCTTTTTCTCGCCGAGATAAGCACGTTTTCTGAAATGCCGCTCTCCCGTCACTCTGGTTAAAGTGTTATGAAAAAAAAGGCTGTTGGGGGCTAGGGAGTATCGAGTTGATCATTATACATGAAGAAATAACCAATTTCATCGTTTGGTTTATGTTTTACACGCGTTTTAAATTTTATTGCCGAAATCGCTTTTTCTCGCCGAGATAAGCACGTTTTCTGAAATGCCGCTCTCCCGTCACTCTGGTTAAAGTGTTATGAAAAAAAAGGCTGTTGGGGGCTAGGGAGTATCGAGTTGATCATTATACATGAAGAAATAACCAATTTCATCGTTTGGTTTATGTTTTACACGCGTTTTAAATTTTATTGCCGAAATCGCTTTTTCTCGCCGAGATAAGCACGTTTTCTGAAATGCCGCTCTCCCGTCACTCTGGTTAAAGTGTTATGAAAAAAAAGGCTGTTGGGGGCTAGGGAGTATCGAGTTGATCATTATACATGAAGAAATAACCAATTTCATCGTTTGGTTTATGTTTTACACGCGTTTTTAATTTTATTGCCGAAATCGCTTTTTCTCGCCGAGATAACCACGTTTTCTGAAATGCCGCTCTCCCGTCACTCTGGTTAAAGTGTTATGAAAAAAAAGGCTGTTGGGGGCTAGGGAGTATCGAGTTGATCATTATACATGAAGAAATAACCAATTTCATCGTTTGGTTTATGTTTTACACGCGTTTTAAATTTTATTGCCGAAATCGCTTTTTCTCGCCGAGATAAGCACGTTTTCTGAAATGCCGCTCTCCCGTCACTCTGGTTAAAGTGTTATGAAAAAAAAGGCTGTTGGGGGCTAGGGAGTATCGAGTTGATCATTATACATGAAGAAATAACCAATTTCATCGTTTGGTTTATGTTTTACACGCGTTTTAAATTTTATTGCCGAAATCGCTTTTTCTCGCCGAGATAAGCACGTTTTCTGAAATGCCGCTCTCCCGTCACTCTGGTTAAAGTGTTATGAAAAAAAAGGCTGTTGGGGGCTAGGGAGTATCGAGTTGATCATTATACATGAAGAAATAACCAATTTCATCGTTTGGTTTATGTTTTACACGCGTTTTAAATTTTATTGCCGAAATCGCTTTTTCTCGCCGAGATAAGCACGTTTTCTGAAATGCCGCTCTCCCGTCACTCTGGTTAAAGTGTTATGAAAAAAAAGGCTGTTGGGGGCTAGGGAGTATCGAGTTGATCATTATACATGAAGAAATAAGCAATTTCATCGTTTGGTTTATGTTTTACACGCGTTTTAAATTTTATTGCCGAAATCGCTTTTTCTCGCCGAGATAAGCACGTTTTCTGAAATGCCGCTCTCCCGTCACTCTGGTTAAAGTGTTATGAAAAAAAAGGCTGTTGGGGGCTAGGGAGTATCGAGTTGATCATTATACATGAAGAAATAACCAATTTCATCGTTTGGTTTATGTTTTACACGCGTTTTAAATTTTATTGCCGAAATCGCTTTTTCTCGCCGAGATAAGCACGTTTTCTGAAATGCCGCTCTCCCGTCACTCTGGTTAAAGTGTTATGAAAAAAAAGGCTGTTGGGGGCTAGGGAGTATCGAGTTGATCATTATACATGAAGAAATAACCAATTTCATCGTTTGGTTTATGTTTTACACGCGTTTTAAATTTTATTGCCGAAATCGCTTTTTCTCGCCGAGATAAGCACGTTTTCTGAAATGCCGCTCTCCCGTCACTCTGGTTAAAGTGTTATGAAAAAAAAGGCTGTTGGGGGCTAGGGAGTATCGAGTTGATCATTATACATGAAGAAATAACCAATTTCATCGTTTGGTTTATGTTTTACACGCGTTTTAAATTTTATTGCCGAAATCGCTTTTTCTCGCCGAGATAAGCACGTTTTCTGAAATGCCGCTCTCCCGTCACTCTGGTTAAAGTGTTATGAAAAAAAAGGCTGTTGGGGGCTAGGGAGTATCGAGTTGATCATTATACATGAAGAAATAACCAATTTCATCGTTTGATTTATGTTTTACACGCGTTTTAAATTTTATTGCCGAAATCGCTTTTTTTCGCCGAGATAAGCACGTTTTCTGAAATGCCGCTCTCCCGTCACTCTGGTTAAAGTGTTATGAAAAAAAAGGCTGTTGGGGGCTAGGGAGTATCGAGTTGATCATTATACATGAAGAAATAACCAATTTCATCGTTTGGTTTATGTTTTACACGATGCTGAGCTCCAGCTGGAAGTGTAAAAAGAACCGGGCTGGTTAAAAAAAGAACCGGGCGACCCGGTAAAATTGCTTAGCCGGGGCTCTGGAAGCCTAACACGGCGTGATCTTGTCCAAAAAGCCGCTGCTGAGCTCCAGCTGGAAGTGTAAAAAGAACCGGGCTGGTTAAAAAAAAGAACCGGGCGACCCGGTAAAATTGCTTAGCCGGGGCTCTGGAAGCCTAACACGGCGTGATCTTGTCCAAAAAGCCGCTGCTGAGCTCCAGCTGGAAGTGTAAAAAGAACCGGGCTGGTTAAAAAAAAGAACCGGGCGGCCCGGTAAAATTGCTTAGCCGGGGCTCTGGAAGCCTAACCCGGCGTGATACTGTGCAAAAAGCCGCTGCTGAGCTCCAGCTGGAAGTGTAAAAAAAAACGGGCTGGTTAAAAAAAAGAACCGGGCGACCCTGTAAAATTGCTTAGCCGGGGCTCTGGAAGCCTAACACGGCGTGATCTTGTCCAAAAACCCGCTGCTGAGCTCCAGCTGGAAGTGTAAAAAGAACCGGGCTGGTTAAAAAAAAGAACCGGGCGGGCCGGTAAAATTGCTTAGCCGGGGCTCTGGAAGCCTAACACGGCGTGATCTTGTCCAAAAAGCCGCTCGTGAGCTCCAGCTGGAAGTGTAAAAAGAACCGGGCTGGTTCAAAAAAAGAACCGGGCGGCCCGGTAGAATTGCTTAGCCGAGGTCCTGGAAGCCTAACCCGGCGTGATCTTGCGCAAAAAGCCGCTGCTGAGCTCCAGCTGGAAGTGTAAAAAGAACCGGGCTGGTTCAAAAAAAGAACTGGGCGGCCCGGTAAAATTGCTTAGCCGGGGTCCTGGAAGCCTAACGCGGCGTGATCTTGCCCGAAAGTCGGCCTCTATTCTTCCATATTAGGTACCAGGCGCTCAGAGCCAACTTGGCAAACATTTTCTAAGTGCCCACGGCTCTGCGGGGATTGTGCGTCCGACCTGCGCCGGTTCTCCAGCCGGCCTAAAATAACGCAAAACCAGCCTCTCCCCCTGGAGCTCACAGCCAAAGGCGAAACTTTTCTAAGTGCCTACGGCTCTGCGGGATTTTGAGTCCGCCCCGCGCCGGTTCGTCGGTCGGCCTCAAAAAGCGAAAAATCAGCCTCTCTCCCTGGAGCTCGACTCGAGTTGATCATTATACATGAAGAAATAACCAATTTCATCGTTTGGTTTATGTTTTACACGCGTTTTAAATTTTATTGCCGAAATCGCTTTTTCTCGCCGAGATAAGCACGTTTTCTGAAATGCCGCTCTCCCGTCACTCTGGTTAAAGTGTTATGAAAAAAAAGGCTGTTGGGGGCTAGGGAGTATCGAGTTGATCATTATACATGAAGAAATAACCAATTTCATCGTTTGGTTTATGTTTTACACGCGTTTTAAATTTTATTGCCGAAATCGCTTTTTCTCGCCGAGATAAGCACGTTTTCTGAAATGCCGCTCTCCCGTCACTCTGGTTAAAGTGTTATGAAAAAAAAGGCTGTTGGGGGCTAGGGAGTATCGAGTTGATCATTATACATGAAGAAATAACCAATTTCATCGTTTGGTTTATGTTTTACACGCGTTTTAAATTTTATTGCCGAAATCGCTTTTTCTCGCCGAGATAAGCACGTTTTCTGAAATGACGCTCTCCCGTCACTCTGGTTAAAGTGTTATGAAAAAAAAGGCTGTTGGGGGCTAGGGAGTATCGAGTTGATCATTATACATGAAGAAATAACCAATTTCATCGTTTGGTTTATGTTTTACACGCGTTTTAAATTTTATTGCCGAAATCGCTTTTTCTCGCCGAGATAAGCACGTTTTCTGAAATGCCGCTCTCCCGTCACTCTGGTTAAAGTGTTATGAAAAAAAAGGCTGTTGGGGGCTAGGGAGTATCGAGTTGATCATTATACATGAAGAAATAACCAATTTCATCGTTTGATTTATGTTTTACACGCGTTTTAAATTTTATTGCCGAAATCGCTTTTTTTCGCCGAGATAAGCACGTTTTCTGAAATGCCGCTCTCCCGTCACTCTGGTTAAAGTGTTATGAAAAAAAAGGCTGTTGGGGGCTAGGGAGTATCGAGTTGATCATTATACATGAAGAAATAACCAATTTCATCGTTTGGTTTATGTTTTACACGCGTTTTAAATTTTATTGCCGAAATCGCTTTTTCTCGCCGAGATAAGCACGTTTTCTGAAATGCCGCTCTCCCGTCACTCTGGTTAAAGTGTTATGAAAAAAAAGGCTGTTGGGGGCTAGGGAGTATCGAGTTGATCATTATACATGAAGAAATAACCAATTTCATCGTTTGGTTTATGTTTTACACGCGTTTTAAATTTTATTGCCGAAATCGCTTTTTCTCGCCGAGATAAGCACGTTTTCTGAAATGCCGCTCTCCCGTCACTCTGGTTAAAGTGTTATGAAAAAAAAGGCTGTTGGGGGCTAGGGAGTATCGAGTTGATCATTATACATGAAGAAATAACCAATTTCATCGTTTGGTTTATGTTTTACACGCGTTTTAAATTTTATTGCCGAAATCGCTTTTTCTCGCCGAGATAAGCACGTTTTCTGAAATGCCGCTCTCCCGTCACTCTGGTTAAAGTGTTATGAAAAAAAAGGCTGTTGGGGGCTAGGGAGTATCGAGTTGATCATTATACATGAAGAAATAACCAATTTCATCGTTTGGTTTATGTTTTACACGCGTTTTAAATTTTATTGCCGAAATCGCTTTTTCTCGCCGAGATAAGCACGTTTTCTGAAATGCCGCTCTCCCGTCACTCTGGTTAAAGTGTTATGAAAAAAAAGGCTGTTGGGGGCTAGGGAGTATCGAGTTGATCATTATACATGAAGAAATAACCAATTTCATCGTTTGGTTTATGTTTTACACGCGTTTTAAATTTTATTGCCGAAATCGCTTTTTCTCGCCGAGATAAGCACGTTTTCTGAAATGCCGCTCTCCCGTCACTCTGGTTAAAGTGTTATGAAAAAAAAGGCTGTTGGGGGCTAGGGAGTATCGAGTTGATCATTATACATGAAGAAATAACCAATTTCATCGTTTGGTTTATGTTTTACACGCGTTTTAAATTTTATTGCCGAAATCGCCTTTTCTCGCCGAGATAAGCACGTTTTCTGAAATGCCGCTCTCCCGTCACTCTGGTTAAAGTGTTATGAAAAAAAAGGCTGTTGGGGGCTAGGGAGTATCGAGTTGATCATTATACATGAAGAAATAACCAATTTCATCGTTTGGTTTATGTTTTACACGCGTTTTAAATTTTATTGCCGAAATCGCTTTTTCTCGCCGAGATAAGCACGTTTTCTGAAATGCCGCTCTCCCGTCACTCTGGTTAAAGTGTTATGAAAAAAAAGGCTGTTGGGGGCTAGGGAGTATCGAGTTGATCATTATACATGAAGAAATAACCAATTTCATCGTTTGGTTTATGTTTTACACGCGTTTTAAATTTTATTGCCGAAATCGCTTTTTCTCGCCGAGATAAGCACGTTTTCTGAAATGCCGCTCTCCCGTCACTCTGGTTAAAGTGTTATGAAAAAAAAGGCTGTTGGGGGCTAGGGAGTATCGAGTTGATCATTATACATGAAGAAATAACCAATTTCATCGTTTGGTTTATGTTTTACACGCGTTTTAAATTTTATTGCCGAAATCGCTTTTTCTCGCCGAGATAAGCACGTTTTCTGAAATGCCGCTCTCCCGTCACTCTGGTTAAAGTGTTATGAAAAAAAAGGCTGTTGGGGGCTAGGGAGTATCGAGTTGATCATTATACATGAAGAAATAACCAATTTCATCGTTTGGTTTATGTTTTACACGCGTTTTAAATTTTATTGCCGAAATCGCTTTTTCTCGCCGAGATAAGCACGTTTTCTGAAATGCCGCTCTCCCGTCACTCTGGTTAAAGTGTTATGAAAAAAAAGGCTGTTGGGGGCTAGGGAGTATCGAGTTGATCATTATACATGAAGAAATAACCAATTTCATCGTTTGGTTTATGTTTTACACGCGTTTTAAATTTTATTGCCGAAATCGCTTTTTCTCGCCGAGATAAGCACGTTTTCTGAAATGCCGCTCTCCCGTCACTCTGGTTAAAGTGTTATGAAAAAAAAGGCTGTTGGGGGCTAGGGAGTATCGAGTTGATCATTATACATGAAGAAATAACCAATTTCATCGTTTGGTTTATGTTTTACACGCGTTTTAAATTTTATTGCCGAAATCGCTTTTTCTCGCCGAGATAAGCACGTTTTCTGAAATGCCGCTCTCCCGTCACTCTGGTTAAAGTGTTATGAAAAAAAAGGCTGTTGGGGGCTAGGGAGTATCGAGTTGATCATTATACATGAAGAAATAACCAATTTCATCGTTTGGTTTATGTTTTACACGCGTTTTAAATTTTATTGCCGAAATCGCTTTTTCTCGCCGAGATAAGCACGTTTTCTGAAATGCCGCTCTCCCGTCACTCTGGTTAAAGTGTTATGAAAAAAAAGGCTGTTGGGGGCTAGGGAGTATCGAGTTGATCATTATACATGAAGAAATAACCAATTTCATCGTTTGGTTTATGTTTTACACGCGTTTTAAATTTTATTGCCGAAATCGCTTTTTCTCGCCGAGATAAGCACGTTTTCTGAAATGCCGCTCTCCCGTCACTCTGGTTAAAGTGTTATGAAAAAAAAGGCTGTTGGGGGCTAGGGAGTATCGAGTTGATCATTATACATGAAGAAATAACCAATTTCATCGTTTGGTTTATGTTTTACACGCGTTTTAAATTTTATTGCCGAAATCGCTTTTTCTCGCCGAGATAAGCACGTTTTCTGAAATGCCGCTCTCCCGTCACTCTGGTTAAAGTGTTATGAAAAAAAAGGCTGTTGGGGGCTAGGGAGTATCGAGTTGATCATTATACATGAAGAAATAACCAATTTCATCGTTTGGTTTATGTTTTACACGCGTTTTAAATTTTATTGCCGAAATCGCTTTTTCTCGCCGAGATAAGCACGTTTTCTGAAATGCCGCTCTCCCGTCACTCTGGTTAAAGTGTTATGAAAAAAAAGGCTGTTGGGGGCTAGGGAGTATCGAGTTGATCATTATACATGAAGAAATAACCAATTTCATCGTTTGGTTTATGTTTTACACGCGTTTTAAATTTTATTGCCGAAATCGCTTTTTCTCGCCGAGATAAGCACGTTTTCTGAAATGCCGCTCTCCCGTCACTCTGGTTAAAGTGTTATGAAAAAAAAGGCTGTTGGGGGCTAGGGAGTATCGAGTTGATCATTATACATGAAGAAATAACCAATTTCATCGTTTGGTTTATGTTTTACACGCGTTTTAAATTTTATTGCCGAAATCGCTTTTTCTCGCCGAGATAAGCACGTTTTCTGAAATGCCGCTCTCCCGTCACTCTGGTTAAAGTGTTATGAAAAAAAAGGCTGTTGGGGGCTAGGGAGTATCGAGTTGATCATTATACATGAAGAAATAACCAATTTCATCGTTTGGTTTATGTTTTACACGCGTTTTAAATTTTATTGCCGAAATCGCTTTTTCTCGCCGAGATAAGCACGTTTTCTGAAATGCCGCTCTCCCGTCACTCTGGTTAAAGTGTTATGAAAAAAAAGGCTGTTGGGGGCTAGGGAGTATCGAGTTGATCATTATACATGAAGAAATAACCAATTTCATCGTTTGGTTTATGTTTTACACGCGTTTTAAATTTTATTGCCGAAATCGCTTTTTCTCGCCGAGATAAGCACGTTTTCTGAAATGCCGCTCTCCCGTCACTCTGGTTAAAGTGTTATGAAAAAAAAGGCTGTTGGGGGCTAGGGAGTATCGAGTTGATCATTATACATGAAGAAATAACCAATTTCATCGTTTGGTTTATGTTTTACACGCGTTTTAAATTTTATTGCCGAAATCGCTTTTTCTCGCCGAGATAAGCACGTTTTCTGAAATGCCGCTCTCCCGTCACTCTGGTTAAAGTGTTATGAAAAAAAAGGCTGTTGGGGGCTAGGGAGTATCGAGTTGATCATTATACATGAAGAAATAACCAATTTCATCGTTTGGTTTATGTTTTACACGCGTTTTAAATTTTATTGCCGAAATCGCTTTTTCTCGCCGAGATAAGCACGTTTTCTGAAATGCCGCTCTCCCGTCACTCTGGTTAAAGTGTTATGAAAAAAAAGGCTGTTGGGGGCTAGGGAGTATCGAGTTGATCATTATACATGAAGAAATAACCAATTTCATCGTTTGGTTTATGTTTTACACGCGTTTTAAATTTTATTGCCGAAATCGCTTTTTCTCGCCGAGATAAGCACGTTTTCTGAAATGCCGCTCTCCCGTCACTCTGGTTAAAGTGTTATGAAAAAAAAGGCTGTTGGGGGCTAGGGAGTATCGAGTTGATCATTATACATGAAGAAATAACCAATTTCATCGTTTGGTTTATGTTTTACACGCGTTTTAAATTTTATTGCCGAAATCGCTTTTTCTCGCCGAGATAAGCACGTTTTCTGAAATGCCGCTCTCCCGTCACTCTGGTTAAAGTGTTATGAAAAAAAAGGCTGTTGGGGGCTAGGGAGTATCGAGTTGATCATTATACATGAAGAAATAACCAATTTCATCGTTTGGTTTATGTTTTACACGCGTTTTAAATTTTATTGCCGAAATCGCTTTTTCTCGCCGAGATAAGCACGTTTTCTGAAATGCCGCTCTCCCGTCACTCTGGTTAAAGTGTTATGAAAAAAAAGGCTGTTGGGGGCTAGGGAGTATCGAGTTGATCATTATACATGAAGAAATAACCAATTTCATCGTTTGGTTTATGTTTTACACGCGTTTTAAATTTTATTGCCGAAATCGCTTTTTCTCGCCGAGATAAGCACGTTTTCTGAAATGCCGCTCTCCCGTCACTCTGGTTAAAGTGTTATGAAAAAAAAGGCTGTTGGGGGCTAGGGAGTATCGAGTTGATCATTATACATGAAGAAATAACCAATTTCATCGTTTGGTTTATGTTTTACACGCGTTTTAAATTTTATTGCCGAAATCGCTTTTTCTCGCCGAGATAAGCACGTTTTCTGAAATGCCGCTCTCCCGTCACTCTGGTTAAAGTGTTATGAAAAAAAAGGCTGTTGGGGGCTAGGGAGTATCGAGTTGATCATTATACATGAAGAAATAACCAATTTCATCGTTTGGTTTATGTTTTACACGCGTTTTAAATTTTATTGCCGAAATCGCTTTTTCTCGCCGAGATAAGCACGTTTTCTGAAATGCCGCTCTCCCGTCACTCTGGTTAAAGTGTTATGAAAAAAAAGGCTGTTGGGGGCTAGGGAGTATCGAGTTGATCATTATACATGAAGAAATAACCAATTTCATCGTTTGGTTTATGTTTTACACGCGTTTTAAATTTTATTGCCGAAATCGCTTTTTCTCGCCGAGATAAGCACGTTTTCTGAAATGCCGCTCTCCCGTCACTCTGGTTAAAGTGTTATGAAAAAAAAGGCTGTTGGGGGCTAGGGAGTATCGAGTTGATCATTATACATGAAGAAATAACCAATTTCATCGTTTGGTTTATGTTTTACACGCGTTTTAAATTTTATTGCCGAAATCGCTTTTTCTCGCCGAGATAAGCACGTTTTCTGAAATGCCGCTCTCCCGTCACTCTGGTTAAAGTGTTATGAAAAAAAAGGCTGTTGGGGGCTAGGGAGTATCGAGTTGATCATTATACATGAAGAAATAACCAATTTCATCGTTTGGTTTATGTTTTACACGCGTTTTAAATTTTATTGCCGAAATCGCTTTTTCTCGCCGAGATAAGCACGTTTTCTGAAATGCCGCTCTCCCGTCACTCTGGTTAAAGTGTTATGAAAAAAAAGGCTGTTGGGGGCTAGGGAGTATCGAGTTGATCATTATACATGAAGAAATAACCAATTTCATCGTTTGGTTTATGTTTTACACGCGTTTTAAATTTTATTGCCGAAATCGCTTTTTCTCGCCGAGATAAGCACGTTTTCTGAAATGCCGCTCTCCCGTCACTCTGGTTAAAGTGTTATGAAAAAAAAGGCTGTTGGGGGCTAGGGAGTATCGAGTTGATCATTATACATGAAGAAATAACCAATTTCATCGTTTGGTTTATGTTTTACACGCGTTTTAAATTTTATTGCCGAAATCGCTTTTTCTCGCCGAGATAAGCACGTTTTCTGAAATGCCGCTCTCCCGTCACTCTGGTTAAAGTGTTATGAAAAAAAAGGCTGTTGGGGGCTAGGGAGTATCGAGTTGATCATTATACATGAAGAAATAACCAATTTCATCGTTTGGTTTATGTTTTACACGCGTTTTAAATTTTATTGCCGAAATCGCTTTTTCTCGCCGAGATAAGCACGTTTTCTGAAATGCCGCTCTCCCGTCACTCTGGTTAAAGTGTTATGAAAAAAAAGGCTGTTGGGGGCTAGGGAGTATCGAGTTGATCATTATACATGAAGAAATAACCAATTTCATCGTTTGGTTTATGTTTTACACGCGTTTTAAATTTTATTGCCGAAATCGCTTTTTCTCGCCGAGATAAGCACGTTTTCTGAAATGCCGCTCTCCCGTCACTCTGGTTAAAGTGTTATGAAAAAAAAGGCTGTTGGGGGCTAGGGAGTATCGAGTTGATCATTATACATGAAGAAATAACCAATTTCATCGTTTGGTTTATGTTTTACACGCGTTTTAAATTTTATTGCCGAAATCGCTTTTTCTCGCCGAGATAAGCACGTTTTCTGAAATGCCGCTCTCCCGTCACTCTGGTTAAAGTGTTATGAAAAAAAAGGCTGTTGGGGGCTAGGGAGTATCGAGTTGATCATTATACATGAAGAAATAACCAATTTCATCGTTTGGTTTATGTTTTACACGCGTTTTAAATTTTATTGCCGAAATCGCTTTTTCTCGCCGAGATAAGCACGTTTTCTGAAATGCCGCTCTCCCGTCACTCTGGTTAAAGTGTTATGAAAAAAAAGGCTGTTGGGGGCTAGGGAGTATCGAGTTGATCATTATACATGAAGAAATAACCAATTTCATCGTTTGGTTTATGTTTTACACGCGTTTTAAATTTTATTGCCGAAATCGCTTTTTCTCGCCGAGATAAGCACGTTTTCTGAAATGCCGCTCTCCCGTCACTCTGGTTAAAGTGTTATGAAAAAAAAGGCTGTTGGGGGCTAGGGAGTATCGAGTTGATCATTATACATGAAGAAATAACCAATTTCATCGTTTGGTTTATGTTTTACACGCGTTTTAAATTTTATTGCCGAAATCGCTTTTTCTCGCCGAGATAAGCACGTTTTCTGAAATGCCGCTCTCCCGTCACTCTGGTTAAAGTGTTATGAAAAAAAAGGCTGTTGGGGGCTAGGGAGTATCGAGTTGATCATTATACATGAAGAAATAACCAATTTCATCGTTTGGTTTATGTTTTACACGCGTTTTAAATTTTATTGCCGAAATCGCTTTTTCTCGCCGAGATAAGCACGTTTTCTGAAATGCCGCTCTCCCGTCACTCTGGTTAAAGTGTTATGAAAAAAAAGGCTGTTGGGGGCTAGGGAGTATCGAGTTGATCATTATACATGAAGAAATAACCAATTTCATCGTTTGGTTTATGTTTTACACGCGTTTTAAATTTTATTGCCGAAATCGCTTTTTCTCGCCGAGATAAGCACGTTTTCTGAAATGCCGCTCTCCCGTCACTCTGGTTAAAGTGTTATGAAAAAAAAGGCTGTTGGGGGCTAGGGAGTATCGAGTTGATCATTATACATGAAGAAATAACCAATTTCATCGTTTGGTTTATGTTTTACACGCGTTTTAAATTTTATTGCCGAAATCGCTTTTTCTCGCCGAGATAAGCACGTTTTCTGAAATGCCGCTCTCCCGTCACTCTGGTTAAAGTGTTATGAAAAAAAAGGCTGTTGGGGGCTAGGGAGTATCGAGTTGATCATTATACATGAAGAAATAACCAATTTCATCGTTTGGTTTATGTTTTACACGCGTTTTAAATTTTATTGCCGAAATCGCTTTTTCTCGCCGAGATAAGCACGTTTTCTGAAATGCCGCTCTCCCGTCACTCTGGTTAAAGTGTTATGAAAAAAAAGGCTGTTGGGGGCTAGGGAGTATCGAGTTGATCATTATACATGAAGAAATAACCAATTTCATCGTTTGGTTTATGTTTTACACGCGTTTTAAATTTTATTGCCGAAATCGCTTTTTCTCGCCGAGATAAGCACGTTTTCTGAAATGCCGCTCTCCCGTCACTCTGGTTAAAGTGTTATGAAAAAAAAGGCTGTTGGGGGCTAGGGAGTATCGAGTTGATCATTATACATGAAGAAATAACCAATTTCATCGTTTGGTTTATGTTTTACACGCGTTTTAAATTTTATTGCCGAAATCGCTTTTTCTCGCCGAGATAAGCACGTTTTCTGAAATGCCGCTCTCCCGTCACTCTGGTTAAAGTGTTATGAAAAAAAAGGCTGTTGGGGGCTAGGGAGTATCGAGTTGATCATTATACATGAAGAAATAACCAATTTCATCGTTTGGTTTATGTTTTACACGCGTTTTAAATTTTATTGCCGAAATCGCTTTTTCTCGCCGAGATAAGCACGTTTTCTGAAATGCCGCTCTCCCGTCACTCTGGTTAAAGTGTTATGAAAAAAAAGGCTGTTGGGGGCTAGGGAGTATCGAGTTGATCATTATACATGAAGAAATAACCAATTTCATCGTTTGGTTTATGTTTTACACGCGTTTTAAATTTTATTGCCGAAATCGCTTTTTCTCGCCGAGATAAGCACGTTTTCTGAAATGCCGCTCTCCCGTCACTCTGGTTAAAGTGTTATGAAAAAAAAGGCTGTTGGGGGCTAGGGAGTATCGAGTTGATCATTATACATGAAGAAATAACCAATTTCATCGTTTGGTTTATGTTTTACACGCGTTTTAAATTTTATTGCCGAAATCGCTTTTTCTCGCCGAGATAAGCACGTTTTCTGAAATGCCGCTCTCCCGTCACTCTGGTTAAAGTGTTATGAAAAAAAAGGCTGTTGGGGGCTAGGGAGTATCGAGTTGATCATTATACATGAAGAAATAACCAATTTCATCGTTTGGTTTATGTTTTACACGCGTTTTAAATTTTATTGCCGAAATCGCTTTTTCTCGCCGAGATAAGCACGTTTTCTGAAATGCCGCTCTCCCGTCACTCTGGTTAAAGTGTTATGAAAAAAAAGGCTGTTGGGGGCTAGGGAGTATCGAGTTGATCATTATACATGAAGAAATAACCAATTTCATCGTTTGGTTTATGTTTTACACGCGTTTTAAATTTTATTGCCGAAATCGCTTTTTCTCGCCGAGATAAGCACGTTTTCTGAAATGCCGCTCTCCCGTCACTCTGGTTAAAGTGTTATGAAAAAAAAAGGCTGTTGGGGGCTAGGGAGTATCGAGTTGATCATTATACATGAAGAAATAACCAATTTCATCGTTTGGTTTATGTTTTACACGCGTTTTAAATTTTATTGCCGAAATCGCTTTTTCTCGCCGAGATAAGCACGTTTTCTGAAATGCCGCTCTCCCGTCACTCTGGTTAAAGTGTTATGAAAAAAAAGGCTGTTGGGGGCTAGGGAGTATCGAGTTGATCATTATACATGAAGAAATAACCAATTTCATCGTTTGGTTTATGTTTTACACGCGTTTTAAATTTTATTGCCGAAATCGCTTTTTCTCGCCGAGATAAGCACGTTTTCTGAAATGCCGCTCTCCCGTCACTCTGGTTAAAGTGTTATGAAAAAAAAGGCTGTTGGGGGCTAGGGAGTATCGAGTTGATCATTATACATGAAGAAATAACCAATTTCATCGTTTGGTTTATGTTTTACACGCGTTTTAAATTTTATTGCCGAAATCGCTTTTTCTCGCCGAGATAAGCACGTTTTCTGAAATGCCGCTCTCCCGTCACTCTGGTTAAAGTGTTATGAAAAAAAAGGCTGTTGGGGGCTAGGGAGTATCGAGTTGATCATTATACATGAAGAAATAACCAATTTCATCGTTTGGTTTATGTTTTACACGCGTTTTAAATTTTATTGCCGAAATCGCTTTTTCTCGCCGAGATAAGCACGTTTTCTGAAATGCCGCTCTCCCGTCACTCTGGTTAAAGTGTTATGAAAAAAAAGGCTGTTGGGGGCTAGGGAGTATCGAGTTGATCATTATACATGAAGAAATAACCAATTTCATCGTTTGGTTTATGTTTTACACGCGTTTTAAATTTTATTGCCGAAATCGCTTTTTCTCGCCGAGATAAGCACGTTTTCTGAAATGCCGCTCTCCCGTCACTCTGGTTAAAGTGTTATGAAAAAAAAGGCTGTTGGGGGCTAGGGAGTATCGAGTTGATCATTATACATGAAGAAATAACCAATTTCATCGTTTGGTTTATGTTTTACACGCGTTTTAAATTTTATTGCCGAAATCGCTTTTTCTCGCCGAGATAAGCACGTTTTCTGAAATGCCGCTCTCCCGTCACTCTGGTTAAAGTGTTATGAAAAAAAAGGCTGTTGGGGGCTAGGGAGTATCGAGTTGATCATTATACATGAAGAAATAACCAATTTCATCGTTTGGTTTATGTTTTACACGCGTTTTAAATTTTATTGCCGAAATCGCTTTTTCTCGCCGAGATAAGCACGTTTTCTGAAATGCCGCTCTCCCGTCACTCTGGTTAAAGTGTTATGAAAAAAAAGGCTGTTGGGGGCTAGGGAGTATCGAGTTGATCATTATACATGAAGAAATAACCAATTTCATCGTTTGGTTTATGTTTTACACGCGTTTTAAATTTTATTGCCGAAATCGCTTTTTCTCGCCGAGATAAGCACGTTTTCTGAAATGCCGCTCTCCCGTCACTCTGGTTAAAGTGTTATGAAAAAAAAGGCTGTTGGGGGCTAGGGAGTATCGAGTTGATCATTATACATGAAGAAATAACCAATTTCATCGTTTGGTTTATGTTTTACACGCGTTTTAAATTTTATTGCCGAAATCGCTTTTTCTCGCCGAGATAAGCACGTTTTCTGAAATGCCGCTCTCCCGTCACTCTGGTTAAAGTGTTATGAAAAAAAAGGCTGTTGGGGGCTAGGGAGTATCGAGTTGATCATTATACATGAAGAAATAACCAATTTCATCGTTTGGTTTATGTTTTACACGCGTTTTAAATTTTATTGCCGAAATCGCTTTTTCTCGCCGAGATAAGCACGTTTTCTGAAATGCCGCTCTCCCGTCACTCTGGTTAAAGTGTTATGAAAAAAAAGGCTGTTGGGGGCTAGGGAGTATCGAGTTGAACATTATACATGAAGAAATAACCAATTTCATCGTTTGGTTTATATTTTACACGCGTTTTAAATTTTATTGCCGAAATCGCTTTTTCTCGCCGAGATAAGCACGTTTTCTGAAATGCCGCTCTCCCGTCACTCTGGTTAAAGTGTTATGAAAAAAAAGGCTGTTGGGGGCTAGGGAGTATCGAGTTGATCATTATACATGAAGAAATAACCAATTTCATCGTTTGGTTTATGTTTTACACGCGTTTTAAATTTTATTGCCGAAATCGCTTTTTCTCGCCGAGATAAGCACGTTTTCTGAAATGCCGCTCTCCCGTCACTCTGGTTAAAGTGTTATGAAAAAAAAGGCTGTTGGGGGCTAGGGAGTATCGAGTTGATCATTATACATGAAGAAATAACCAATTTCATCGTTTGGTTTATGTTTTACACGCGTTTTAAATTTTATTGCCGAAATCGCTTTTTCTCGCCGAGA
>NW_028232294.1:0-61096 GCF_054491065.1 Syngnathus leptorhynchus | reverse complement strand
AGCCTTTTTTTTCATAACACTTTAACCAGAGTGACGGGAGAGCGGCATTTCAGAAAACGTGCTTATCTCGGCGAGAAAAAGCGATTTCGGCAATAAAATTTAAAACGCGTGTAAAACATAAACCAAACGATGAAATTGGTTATTTCTTCATGTATAATCGATCAACTCGATACTCCCTAGCCCCCAACAGCCTTTTTTTTCATAACACTTTAACCAGAGTGACGGGAGAGCGGCATTTCAGAAAACGTGCTTATCTCGGCGAGAAAAAGCGATTTCGGCAATAAAATTTAAAACGCGTGTAAAACATAAACCAAACGATGAAATTGGTTATTTCTTCATGTATAATGATCAACTCGATACTCCCTAGCCCCCAACAGCCTTTTTTTTCATAACACTTTAACCAGAGTGACGGGAGAGCGGCATTTCAGAAAACGTGCTTATCTCGGCGAGAAAAAGCGATTTCGGCAATAAAATTTAAAACGCGTGTAAAACATAAACCAAACGATGAAATTGGTTATTTCTTCATGTATAATGATCAACTCGATACTCCCTAGCCCCCAACAGCCTTTTTTTTCATAACACTTTAACCAGAGTGACGGGAGAGCGGCATTTCAGAAAACGTGCTTATCTCGGCGAGAAAAAGCGATTTCGGCAATAAAATTTAAAACGCGTGTAAAACATAAACCAAACGATGAAATTGGTTATTTCTTCATGTATAATGATCAACTCGATACTCCCTAGCCCCCAACAGCCTTTTTTTTCATAACACTTTAACCAGAGTGACGGGAGAGCGGCATTTCAGAAAACGTGCTTATCTCGGCGAGAAAAAGCGATTTCGGCAATAAAATTTAAAACGCGTGTAAAACATAAACCAAACGATGAAATTGGTTATTTCTTCATGTATAATGATCAACTCGATACTCCCTAGCCCCCAACAGCCTTTTTTTTCATAACACTTTAACCAGAGTGACGGGAGAGCGGCATTTCAGAAAACGTGCTTATCTCGGCGAGAAAAAGCGATTTCGGCAATAAAATTTAAAACGCGTGTAAAACATAAACCAAACGATGAAATTGGTTATTTCTTCATGTATAACGATCAACTCGATACTCCCTAGCCCCCAACAGCCTTTTTTTTCATAACACTTTAACCAGAGTGACGGGAGAGCGGCATTTCAGAAAACGTGCTTATCTCGGCGAGAAAAAGCGATTTCGGCAATAAAATTTAAAACGCGTGTAAAACATAAACCAAACGATGAAATTGGTTATTTCTTCATGTATAATGATCAACTCGATACTCCCTAGCCCCCAACAGCCTTTTTTTTTCATAACACTTTAACCAGAGTGACGGGAGAGCGGCATTTCAGAAAACGTGCTTATCTCGGCGAGAAAAAGCGATTTCGGCAATAAAATTTAAAACGCGTGTAAAACATAAACCAAACGATGAAATTGGTTATTTCTTCATGTATAATGATCAACTCGATACTCCCTAGCCCCCAACAGCCTTTTTTTTCATAACACTTTAACCAGAGTGACGGGAGAGCGGCATTTCAGAAAACGTGCTTATCTCGGCGAGAAAAAGCGATTTCGGCAATAAAATTTAAAACGCGTGTAAAACATAAACCAAACGATGAAATTGGTTATTTCTTCATGTATAATGATCAACTCGATACTCCCTAGCCCCCAACAGCCTTTTTTTTCATAACACTTTAACCAGAGTGACGGGGAGAGCGGCATTTCAGAAAACGTGCTTATCTCGGCGAGAAAAAGCGATTTCGGCAATAAAATTTAAAACGCGTGTAAAACATAAACCAAACGATGAAATTGGTTATTTCTTCATGTATAACGATCAACTCGATACTCCCTAGCCCCCAACAGCCTTTTTTTTCATAACACTTTAACCAGAGTGACGGGGAGAGCGGCATTTCAGAAAACGTGCTTATCTCGGCGAGAAAAAGCGATTTCGGCAATAAAATTTAAAACGCGTGTAAAACATAAACCAAACGATGAAATTGGTTATTTCTTCATGTATAACGATCAACTCGATACTCCCTAGCCCCCAACAGCCTTTTTTTTCATAACACTTTAACCAGAGTGACGGGAGAGCGGCATTTCAGAAAACGTGCTTATCTCGGCGAGAAAAAGCGATTTCGGCAATAAAATTTAAAACGCGTGTAAAACATAAACCAAACGATGAAATTGGTTATTTCTTCATGTATAATGATCAACTCGATACTCCCTAGCCCCCAACAGCCTTTTTTTTCATAACACTTTAACCAGAGTGACGGAGAGAGCGGCATTTCAGAAAACGTGCTTATCTCGGCGAGAAAAAGCGATTTCGGCAATAAAATTTAAAACGCGTGTAAAACATAAACCAAACGATGAAATTGGTTATTTCTTCATGTATAATGATCAACTCGATACTCCCTAGCCCCCAACAGCCTTTTTTTTCATAACACTTTAACCAGAGTGACGGGAAGGAGCGGCATTTCAGAAAACGTGCTTATCTCGGCGAGAAAAAGCGATTTCGGCAATAAAATTTAAAACGCGTGTAAAACATAAACCAAAACGATGAAATTGGTTATTTCTTCATGTATAATGATCAACTCGATACTCCCTAGCCCCCAACAGCCTTTTTTTTCATAACACTTTAACCAGAGTGACGCGGAGAGCGGCATTTCAGAAAACGTGCTTATCTCGGCGAGAAAAGCGATTTCGGCAATAAAATTTAAAACGCGTGTAAAACATAAACCAAACGATGAAATTGGTTATTTCTTCATGTATAATGATCAACTCGATACTCCCTAGCCCCCAACAGCCTTTTTTTTCATAACACTTTAACCAGAGTGACGGGAGAGCGGCATTTCAGAAAACGTGCTTATCTCGGCGAGAAAAAGCGATTTCGGCAATAAAATTTAAAACGCGTGTAAAACATAAACCAAACGATGAAATTGGTTATTTCTTCATGTATAATGATCAACTCGATACTCCCTAGCCCCCAACAGCCTTTTTTTTCATAACACTTTAACCAGAGTGACGGGGAGAGCGGCATTTCAGAAAACGTGCTTATCTCGGCGAGAAAAAGCGATTTCGGCAATAAAATTTAAAACGCGTGTAAAACATAAACCAAACGATGAAATTGGTTATTTCTTCATGTATAATGATCAACTCGATACTCCCTAGCCCCCAACAGCCTTTTTTTTCATAACACTTTAACCAGAGTGACGGGAGAGCGGCATTTCAGAAAACGTGCTTATCTCGGCGAGAAAAGCGATTTCGGCAATAAAATTTAAAACGCGTGTAAAACATAAACCAAACGATGAAATTGGTTATTTCTTCATGTATAATGATCAACTCGATACTCCCTAGCCCCCAACAGCCTTTTTTTTCATAACACTTTAACCAGAGTGACGGGAGAGCGGCATTTCAGAAAACGTGCTTATCTCGGCGAGAAAAAGCGATTTCGGCAATAAAATTTAAAACGCGTGTAAAACATAAACCAAACGATGAAATTGGTTATTTCTTCATGTATAATGATCAACTCGATACTCCCTAGCCCCCAACAGCCTTTTTTTCATAACACTTTAACCAGAGTGACGGGAGAGCGGCATTTCAGAAAACGTGCTTATCTCGGCGAGAAAAAGCGATTTCGGCAATAAAATTTAAAACGCGTGTAAAACATAAACCAAACGATGAAATTGGTTATTTCTTCATGTATAATGATCAACTCGATACTCCCTAGCCCCCAACAGCCTTTTTTTTCATAACACTTTAACCAGAGTGACGGGGAGAGCGGCATTTCAGGAAAACGTGCTTATCTCGGCGAGAAAAAGCGATTTCGGCAATAAAATTTAAAACGCGTGTAAAACATAAACCAAACGATGAAATTGGTTATTTCTTCATGTATAATGATCAACTCGATACTCCCTAGCCCCCAACAGCCTTTTTTTTTCATAACACTTTAACCAGAGTGACGGGAGAGCGGCATTTCAGAAAACGTGCTTATCTCGGCGAGAAAAAGCGATTTCGGCAATAAAATTTAAAACGCGTGTAAAACATAAACCAAACGATGAAATTGGTTATTTCTTCATGTATAATGATCAACTCGATACTCCCTAGCCCCCAACAGCCTTTTTTTTCACAACACTTTAACCAGAGTGACGGTGAGAGCGGCATTTCAGAAAACGTGCTTATCTCGGCGAGAAAAAGCGATTTCGGCAATAAAATTTAAAACGCGTGTAAAACATAAACCAAACGATGAAATTGGTTATTTCTTCATGTATAATGATCAACTCGATACTCCCTAGCCCCCAACAGCCTTTTTTTTCATAACACTTTAACCAGAGTGACGGGAGAGCGGCATTTCAGAAAACGTGCTTATCTCGGCGAGAAAAAGCGATTTCGGCAATAAAATTTAAAACGCGTGTAAAACATAAACCAAACGATGAAATTGGTTATTTCTTCATGTATAATGATCAACTCGATACTCCCTAGCCCCCAACAGCCTTTTTTTTCATAACACTTTAACCAGAGTGACGGAGAGAGCGGCATTTCAGAAAACGTGCTTATCTCGGCGAGAAAAAGCGATTTCGGCAATAAAATTTAAAACGCGTGTAAAACATAAACCAAACGATGAAATTGGTTATTTCTTCATGTATAATGATCAACTCGATACTCCCTAGCCCCCAACAGCCTTTTTTTTCATAACACTTTAACCAGAGTGACGGGAGAGCGGCATTTCAGAAAACGTGCTTATCTCGGCGAGAAAAAGCGATTTCGGCAATAAAATTTAAAACGCGTGTAAAACATAAACCAAACGATGAAATTGGTTATTTCTTCATGTATAATGATCAACTCGATACTCCCTAGCCCCCAACAGCCTTTTTTTTCATAACACTTTAACCAGAGTGACGGGGAGAGCGGCATTTCAGAAAACGTGCTTATCTCGGCGAGAAAAAGCGATTTCGGCAATAAAATTTAAAACGCGTGTAAAACATAAACCAAACGATGAAATTGGTTATTTCTTCATGTATAATGATCAACTCGATACTCCCTAGCCCCCAACAGCCTTTTTTTTCATAACACTTTAACCAGAGTGACGGGAGAGCGGCATTTCAGAAAACGTGCTTATCTCGGCGAGAAAAAGCGATTTCGGCAATAAAATTTAAAACGCGTGTAAAACATAAACCAAACGATGAAATTGGTTATTTCTTCATGTATAATGATCAACTCGATACTCCCTAGCCCCCAACAGCCTTTTTTTTCATAACACTTTAACCAGAGTGACGGGAGAGCGGCATTTCAGAAAACGTGCTTATCTCGGCGAGAAAAAGCGATTTCGGCAATAAAATTTAAAACGCGTGTAAAACATAAACCAAACGATGAAATTGGTTATTTCTTCATGTATAATGATCAACTCGATACTCCCTAGCCCCCAACAGCCTTTTTTTTCATAACACTTTAACCAGAGTGACGGGAGAGAGCGGCATTTCAGAAAACGTGCTTATCTCGGCGAGAAAAAGCGATTTCGGCAATAAAATTTAAAACGCGTGTAAAACATAAACCAAACGATGAAATTGGTTAATTTCTTCATGTATAATGATCAACTCGATACTCCCTAGCCCCCAACAGCCTTTTTTTTCATAACACTTTAACCAGAGTGACGGGAGAGCGGCATTTCAGAAAACGTGCTTATCTCGGCGAGAAAAAGCGATTTCGGCAATAAAATTTAAAACGCGTGTAAAACATAAACCAAACGATGAAATTGGTTATTTCTTCATGTATAATGATCAACTCGATACTCCCTAGCCCCCAACAGCCTTTTTTTTTCATAACACTTTAACCAGAGTGACGGGAGAGCGGCATTTCAGAAAACGTGCTTATCTCGGCGAGAAAAAGCGATTTCGGCAATAAAATTTAAAACGCGTGTAAAACATAAACCAAACGATGAAATTGGTTATTTCTTCATGTATAATGATCAACTCGATACTCCCTAGCCCCCAACAGCCTTTTTTTTCATAACACTTTAACCAGAGTGACGGGAGAGCGGCATTTCAGAAAACGTGCTTATCTCGGCGAGAAAAAGCGATTTTCGGCAATAAAATTTAAAACGCGTGTAAAACATAAACCAAACGATGAAATTGGTTATTTCTTCATGTATAATGATCAACTCGATACTCCCTAGCCCCCAACAGCCTTTTTTTTCATAACACTTTAACCAGAGTGACGGGAGAGCGGCATTTCAGAAAACGTGCTTATCTCGGCGAGAAAAAGCGATTTCGGCAATAAAATTTAAAACGCGTGTAAAACATAAACCAAACGATGAAATTGGTTATTTCTTCATGTATAATGATCAACTCGATACTCCCTAGCCCCCAACAGCCTTTTTTTTCATAACACTTTAACCAGAGTGACGGGAGAGCGGCATTTCAGAAAACGTGCTTATCTCGGCGAGAAAAAGCGATTTCGGCAATAAAATTTAAAACGCGTGTAAAACATAAACCAAACGATGAAATTGGTTATTTCTTCATGTATAATGATCAACTCGATACTCCCTAGCCCCCAACAGCCTTTTTTTTCATAACACTTTAACCAGAGTGACGGGAGAGCGGCATTTCAGAAAACGTGCTTATCTCGGCGAGAAAAAGCGATTTCGGCAATAAAATTTAAAACGCGTGTAAAACATAAACCAAACGATGAAATTGCTTATTTCTTCATGTATAATGATCAACTCGATACTCCCTAGCCCCCAACAGCCTTTTTTTTCATAACACTTTAACCAGAGTGACGGGAGAGCGGCATTTCAGAAAACGTGCTTATCTCGGCGAGAAAAAGCGATTTCGGCAATAAAATTTAAAACGCGTGTAAAACATAAACCCAAACGATGAAATTGGTTATTTCTTCATGTATAATGATCAACTCGATACTCCCTAGCCCCCAACAGCCTTTTTTTTCATAACACTTTAACCAGAGTGACGGGAGAGCGGCATTTCAGAAAACGTGCTTATCTCGGCGAGAAAAAGCGATTTCGGCAATAAAATTTAAAACGCGTTGTAAAACATAAACCAAACGATGAAATTGGTTATTTCTTCATGTATAATGATCAACTCGATACTCCCTAGCCCCCAACAGCCTTTTTTTTCATAACACTTTAACCAGAGTGACGGGAGAGCGGCATTTCAGAAAACGTGCTTATCTCGGCGAGAAAAAGCGATTTCGGCAATAAAATTTAAAACGCGTGGTAAAACATAAACCAAACGATGAAATTGGTTATTTCTTCATGTATAATGATCAACTCGATACTCCCTAGCCCCCAACAGCCTTTTTTTTCATAACACTTTAACCAGAGTGACGGGAGAGCGGCATTTCAGAAAACGTGCTTATCTCGGCGAGAAAAAGCGATTTCGGCAATAAAATTTAAAACGCGTGTAAAACATAAACCAAACGATGAAATTGGTTATTTCTTCATGTATAATGATCAACTCGATACTCCCTAGCCCCCAACAGCCTTTTTTTTCATAACACTTTAACCAGAGTGACGGGGAGAGCGGCATTTCAGAAAACGTGCTTATCTCGGCGAGAAAAAGCGATTTCGGCAATAAAATTTAAAAACGCGTGTAAAACATAAACCAAACGATGAAATTGGTTATTTCTTCATGTATAATGATCAACTCGATACTCCCTAGCCCCCAACAGCCTTTTTTTTTCATAACACTTTAACCAGAGTGACGGGAGAGCGGCATTTCAGAAAACGTGCTTATCTCGGCGAGAAAAAGCGATTTCGGCAATAAAATTTAAAACGCGTGTAAAACATAAACCAAACGATGAAATTGCTTATTTCTTCATGTATAATGATCAACTCGATACTCCCTAGCCCCCAACAGCCTTTTTTTTTCATAACACTTTAACCAGAGTGACGGGAGAGCGGCATTTCAGAAAACGTGCTTATCTCGGCGAGAAAAAGCGATTTCGGCAATAAAATTTAAAACGCGTGTAAAACATAAACCAAACGATGAAATTGGTTATTTCTTCATGTATAATGATCAACTCGATACTCCCTAGCCCCCAACAGCCTTTTTTTTCATAACACTTTAACCAGAGTGACGGGAGAGCGGCATTTCAGAAAACGTGCTTATCTCGGCGAGAAAAAGCGATTTCGGCAATAAAATTTAAAACGCGTGTAAAACATAAACCAAACGATGAAATTGGTTATTTCTTCATGTATAATGATCAACTCGATACTCCCTAGCCCCCAACAGCCTTTTTTTTCATAACACTTTAACCAGAGTGACGGGAGAGCGGCATTTCAGAAAACGTGCTTATCTCGGCGAGAAAAAGCGATTTCGGCAATAAAATTTAAAACGCGTGTAAAACATAAACCAAACGATGAAATTGGTTATTTCTTCATGTATAATGATCAACTCGATACTCCCTAGCCCCCAACAGCCTTTTTTTTCATAACACTTTAACCAGAGTGACGGGAGAGCGGCATTTCAGAAAACGTGCTTATCTCGGCGAGAAAAAGCGATTTCGGCAATAAAATTTAAAACGCGTGTAAAACATAAACCAAACGATGAAATTGGTTATTTCTTCATGTATAATGATCAACTCGATACTCCCTAGCCCCCAACAGCCTTTTTTTTCATAACACTTTAACCAGAGTGACGGGAGAGCGGCATTTCAGAAAACGTGCTTATCTCGGCGAGAAAAAGCGATTTCGGCAATAAAATTTAAAACGCGTGTAAAACATAAACCAAACGATGAAATTGGTTATTTCTTCATGTATAATGATCAACTCGATACTCCCTAGCCCCCAACAGCCTTTTTTTTCATAACACTTTAACCAGAGTGACGGGAGAGCGGCATTTCAGAAAACGTGCTTATCTCGGCGAGAAAAAGCGATTTCGGCAATAAAATTTAAAACGCGTGTAAAACATAAACCAAACGATGAAATTGGTTATTTCTTCATGTATAATGATCAACTCGATACTCCCTAGCCCCCAACAGCCTTTTTTTTCATAACACTTTAACCAGAGTGACGGGAGAGCGGCATTTCAGAAAACGTGCTTATCTCGGCGAGAAAAAGCGATTTCGGCAATAAAATTTAAAACGCGTGTAAAACATAAACCAAACGATGAAATTGGTTATTTCTTCATGTATAATGATCAACTCGATACTCCCTAGCCCCCAACAGCCTTTTTTTTCATAACACTTTAACCAGAGTGACGGGAGAGCGGCATTTCAGAAAACGTGCTTATCTCGGCGAGAAAAAGCGATTTCGGCAATAAAATTTAAAACGCGTGTAAAACATAAACCAAACGATGAAATTGGTTATTTCTTCATGTATAATGATCAACTCGATACTCCCTAGCCCCCAACAGCCTTTTTTTTCATAACACTTTAACCAGAGTGACGGGAGAGCGGCATTTCAGAAAACGTGCTTATCTCGGCGAGAAAAAGCGATTTCGGCAATAAAATTTAAAACGCGTGTAAAACATAAACCAAACGATGAAATTGGTTATTTCTTCATGTATAATGATCAACTCGATACTCCCTAGCCCCCAACAGCCTTTTTTTTTCATAACACTTTAACCAGAGTGACGGGAGAGCGGCATTTCAGAAAACGTGCTTATCTCGGCGAGAAAAAGCGATTTCGGCAATAAAATTTAAAACGCGTGTAAAACATAAACCAAACGATGAAATTGGTTATTTCTTCATGTATAATGATCAACTCGATACTCCCTAGCCCCAACAGCCTTTTTTTTCATAACACTTTAACCAGAGTGACGGGAGAGCGGCATTTCAGAAAACGTGCTTATCTCGGCGAGAAAAAGCGATTTCGGCAATAAAATTTAAAACGCGTGTAAAACATAAACCAAACGATGAAATTGGTTATTTCTTCATGTATAATGATCAACTCGATACTCCCTAGCCCCCAACAGCCTTTTTTTTCATAACACTTTAACCAGAGTGACGGGAGAGCGGCATTTCAGAAAACGTGCTTATCTCGGCGAGAAAAAGCGATTTCGGCAATAAAATTTAAAACGCGTGTAAAACATAAACCAAACGATGAAATTGGTTATTTCTTCATGTATAATGATCAACTCGATACTCCCTAGCCCCCAACAGCCTTTTTTTTCATAACACTTTAACCAGAGTGACGGGAGAGCGGCATTTCAGAAAACGTGCTTATCTCGGCGAGAAAAGCGATTTCGGCAATAAAATTTAAAACGCGTGTAAAACATAAAACCAAACGATGAAATTGGTTATTTCTTCATGTATAATGATCAACTCGATACTCCCTAGCCCCCAACAGCCTTTTTTTTTCATAACACTTTAACCAGAGTGACGGGGAGAGCGGCATTTCAGAAAAACGTGCTTATCTCGGCGAGAAAAAGCGATTTCGGCAATAAAATTTAAAACGCGTGTAAAACATAAACCAAACGATGAAATTGGTTATTTCTTCATGTATAATGATCAACTCGATACTCCCTAGCCCCCAACAGCCTTTTTTTTCATAACACTTTAACCAGAGTGACGGGAGAGCGGCATTTCAGAAAACGTGCTTATCTCGGCGAGAAAAAGCGATTTCGGCAATAAAATTTAAAACGCGTGTAAAACATAAACCAAACGATGAAATTGGTTATTTCTTCATGTATAATGATCAACTCGATACTCCCTAGCCCCCAACAGCCTTTTTTTTTCATAACACTTTAACCAGAGTGACGGGAGAGCGGCATTTCAGAAAACGTGCTTATCTCGGCGAGAAAAAGCGATTTCGGCAATAAAATTTAAAACGCGTGTAAAAACATAAACCAAACGATGAAATTGGTTATTTCTTCATGTATAATGATCAACTCGATACTCCCTAGCCCCCAACAGCCTTTTTTTTCATAACACTTTAACCAGAGTGACGGGAGAGCGGCATTTCAGAAAACGTGCTTATCTCGGCGAGAAAAAGCGATTTCGGCAATAAAATTTAAAACGCGTGTAAAACATAAACCAAACGATGAAATTGCTTATTTCTTTCATGTATAATGATCAACTCGATACTCCCTAGCCCCCAACAGCCTTTTTTTTCATAACACTTTAACCAGAGTGACGGGAGAGCGGCATTTCAGAAAACGTGCTTATCTCGGCGAGAAAAAGCGATTTCGGCAATAAAATTTAAAACGCGTGTAAAACATAAACCAAACGATGAAATTGGTTATTTCTTCATGTATAATGATCAACTCGATACTCCCTAGCCCCCAACAGCCTTTTTTTTCATAACACTTTAACCAGAGTGACGGGAGAGCGGCATTTCAGAAAACGTGCTTATCTCGGCGAGAAAAAGCGATTTCGGCAATAAAATTTAAAACGCGTGTAAAACATAAACCAAACGATGAAATTGGTTATTTCTTCATGTATAATGATCAACTCGATACTCCCTAGCCCCCAACAGCCTTTTTTTTCATAACACTTTAACCAGAGTGACGGGAGAGCGGCATTTCAGAAAACGTGCTTATCTCGGCGAGAAAAAGCGATTTCGGCAATAAAATTTAAAACGCGTGTAAAACATAAACCAAACGATGAAATTGGTTATTTCTTCATGTATAATGATCAACTCGATACTCCCTAGCCCCCAACAGCCTTTTTTTTCATAACACTTTAACCAGAGTGACGGGAGAGCGGCATTTCAGAAAACGTGCTTATCTCGGCGAGAAAAAGCGATTTCGGCAATAAAATTTAAAACGCGTGTAAAACATAAACCAAACGATGAAATTGGTTATTTCTTCATGTATAATGATCAACTCGATACTCCCTAGCCCCCAACAGCCTTTTTTTTCATAACACTTTAACCAGAGTGACGGGAGAGCGGCATTTCAGAAAACGTGCTTATCTCGGCGAGAAAAAGCGATTTCGGCAATAAAATTTAAAACGCGTGTAAAACATAAACCAAACGATGAAATTGGTTATTTCTTCATGTATAATGATCAACTCGATACTCCCTAGCCCCCAACAGCCTTTTTTTTCATAACACTTTAACCAGAGTGACGGGAGAGCGGCATTTCAGAAAACGTGCTTATCTCGGCGAGAAAAAGCGATTTCGGCAATAAAATTTAAAACGCGTGTAAAACATAAACCAAACGATGAAATTGGTTATTTCTTCATGTATAATGATCAACTCGATACTCCCTAGCCCCCAACAGCCTTTTTTTTCATAACACTTTAACCAGAGTGACGGGAGAGCGGCATTTCAGAAAACGTGCTTATCTCGGCGAGAAAAAGCGATTTCGGCAATAAAATTTAAAACGCGTGTAAAACATAAACCAAACGATGAAATTGGTTATTTCTTCATGTATAATGATCAACTCGATACTCCCTAGCCCCCAACAGCCTTTTTTTTCATAACACTTTAACCAGAGTGACGGGAGAGCGGCATTTCAGAAAACGTGCTTATCTCGGCGAGAAAAAGCGATTTCGGCAATAAAATTTAAAACGCGTGTAAAACATAAACCAAACGATGAAATTGGTTATTTCTTCATGTATAATGATCAACTCGATACTCCCTAGCCCCCAACAGCCTTTTTTTTCATAACACTTTAACCAGAGTGACGGGAGAGCGGCATTTCAGAAAACGTGCTTATCTCGGCGAGAAAAAGCGATTTCGGCAATAAAATTTAAAACGCGTGTAAAACATAAACCAAACGATGAAATTGGTTATTTCTTCATGTATAATGATCAACTCGATACTCCCTAGCCCCCAACAGCCTTTTTTTTCATAACACTTTAACCAGAGTGACGGGAGAGCGGCATTTCAGAAAACGTGCTTATCTCGGCGAGAAAAAGCGATTTCGGCAATAAAATTTAAAACGCGTGTAAAACATAAACCAAACGATGAAATTGGTTATTTCTTCATGTATAATGATCAACTCGATACTCCCTAGCCCCCAACAGCCTTTTTTTTCATAACACTTTAACCAGAGTGACGGGAGAGCGGCATTTCAGAAAACGTGCTTATCTCGGCGAGAAAAAGCGATTTCGGCAATAAAATTTAAAACGCGTGTAAAACATAAACCAAACGATGAAATTGGTTATTTCTTCATGTATAATGATCAACTCGATACTCCCTAGCCCCCAACAGCCTTTTTTTTCATAACACTTTAACCAGAGTGACGGGAGAGCGGCATTTCAGAAAACGTGCTTATCTCGGCGAGAAAAAGCGATTTCGGCAATAAAATTTAAAACGCGTGTAAAACATAAACCAAACGATGAAATTGGTTATTTCTTCATGTATAATGATCAACTCGATACTCCCTAGCCCCCAACAGCCTTTTTTTTCATAACACTTTAACCAGAGTGACGGGAGAGCGGCATTTCAGAAAACGTGCTTATCTCGGCGAGAAAAAGCGATTTCGGCAATAAAATTTAAAACGCGTGTAAAACATAAACCAAACGATGAAATTGGTTATTTCTTCATGTATAATGATCAACTCGATACTCCCTAGCCCCCAACAGCCTTTTTTTTGCATAACACTTTAACCAGAGTGACGGGAGAGCGGCATTTCAGAAAACGTGCTTATCTCGGCGAGAAAAAGCGATTTCGGCAATAAAATTTAAAACGCGTGTAAAACATAAACCAAACGATGAAATTGGTTATTTCTTCATGTATAATGATCAACTCGATACTCCCTAGCCCCCAACAGCCTTTTTTTTCATAACACTTTAACCAGAGTGACGGGAGAGCGGCATTTCAGAAAACGTGCTTATCTCGGCGAGAAAAAGCGATTTCGGCAATAAAATTTAAAACGCGTGTAAAACATAAACCAAACGATGAAATTGGTTATTTCTTCATGTATAATGATCAACTCGATACTCCCTAGCCCCCAACAGCCTTTTTTTTCATAACACTTTAACCAGAGTGACGGGAGAGCGGCATTTCAGAAAACGTGCTTATCTCGGCGAGAAAAAGCGATTTCGGCAATAAAATTTAAAACGCGTGTAAAACATAAACCAAACGATGAAATTGGTTATTTCTTCATGTATAATGATCAACTCGATACTCCCTAGCCCCCAACAGCCTTTTTTTTCATAACACTTTAACCAGAGTGACGGGAGAGCGGCATTTCAGAAAACGTGCTTATCTCGGCGAGAAAAAGCGATTTCGGCAATAAAATTTAAAACGCGTGTAAAACATAAACCAAACGATGAAATTGGTTATTTCTTCATGTATAATGATCAACTCGATACTCCCTAGCCCCCAACAGCCTTTTTTTTCATAACACTTTAACCAGAGTGACGGGAGAGCGGCATTTCAGAAAACGTGCTTATCTCGGCGAGAAAAAGCGATTTCGGCAATAAAATTTAAAACGCGTGTAAAACATAAACCAAACGATGAAATTGGTTATTTCTTCATGTATAATGATCAACTCGATACTCCCTAGCCCCCAACAGCCTTTTTTTTCATAACACTTTAACCAGAGTGACGGGAGAGCGGCATTTCAGAAAACGTGCTTATCTCGGCGAGAAAAAGCGATTTCGGCAATAAAATTTAAAACGCGTGTAAAACATAAACCAAACGATGAAATTGGTTATTTCTTCATGTATAATGATCAACTCGATACTCCCTAGCCCCCAACAGCCTTTTTTTTCATAACACTTTAACCAGAGTGACGGGAGAGCGGCATTTCAGAAAACGTGCTTATCTCGGCGAGAAAAAGCGATTTCGGCAATAAAATTTAAAACGCGTGTAAAACATAAACCAAACGATGAAATTGGTTATTTCTTCATGTATAATGATCAACTCGATACTCCCTAGCCCCCAACAGCCTTTTTTTTCATAACACTTTAACCAGAGTGACGGGAGAGCGGCATTTCAGAAAACGTGCTTATCTCGGCGAGAAAAAGCGATTTCGGCAATAAAATTTAAAACGCGTGTAAAACATAAACCAAACGATGAAATTGGTTATTTCTTCATGTATAATGATCAACTCGATACTCCCTAGCCCCCAACAGCCTTTTTTTTCATAACACTTTAACCAGAGTGACGGGAGAGCGGCATTTCAGAAAACGTGCTTATCTCGGCGAGAAAAAGCGATTTCGGCAATAAAATTTAAAACGCGTGTAAAACATAAACCAAACGATGAAATTGGTTATTTCTTCATGTATAATGATCAACTCGATACTCCCTAGCCCCCAACAGCCTTTTTTTTCATAACACTTTAACCAGAGTGACGGGAGAGCGGCATTTCAGAAAACGTGCTTATCTCGGCGAGAAAAAGCGATTTCGGCAATAAAATTTAAAACGCGTGTAAAACATAAACCAAACGATGAAATTGGTTATTTCTTCATGTATAATGATCAACTCGATACTCCCTAGCCCCCAACAGCCTTTTTTTTCATAACACTTTAACCAGAGTGACGGGAGAGCGGCATTTCAGAAAACGTGCTTATCTCGGCGAGAAAAAGCGATTTCGGCAATAAAATTTAAAACGCGTGTAAAACATAAACCAAACGATGAAATTGGTTATTTCTTCATGTATAATGATCAACTCGATACTCCCTAGCCCCCAACAGCCTTTTTTTTCATAACACTTTAACCAGAGTGACGGGAGAGCGGCATTTCAGAAAACGTGCTTATCTCGGCGAGAAAAAGCGATTTCGGCAATAAAATTTAAAACGCGTGTAAAACATAAACCAAACGATGAAATTGGTTATTTCTTCATGTATAATGATCAACTCGATACTCCCTAGCCCCCAACAGCCTTTTTTTTCATAACACTTTAACCAGAGTGACGGGAGAGCGGCATTTCAGAAAACGGCGATTTCGGCAATAAAATTTAAAACGCGTGTAAAACATAAACCAAACGATGAAATTGGTTATTTCTTCATGTATAATGATCAACTCGATACTCCCTAGCCCCCAACAGCCTTTTTTTTCATAACACTTTAACCAGAGTGACGGGAGAGCGGCATTTCAGAAAACGTGCTTATCTCGGCGAGAAAAAGCGATTTCGGCAATAAAATTTAAAACGCGTGTAAAACATAAACCAAACGATGAAATTGGTTATTTCTTCATGTATAATGATCAACTCGATACTCCCTAGCCCCCAACAGCCTTTTTTTTCATAACACTTTAACCAGAGTGACGGGAGAGCGGCATTTCAGAAAACGTGCTTATCTCGGCGAGAAAAAGCGATTTCGGCAATAAAATTTAAAACGCGTGTAAAACATAAACCAAACGATGAAATTGGTTATTTCTTCATGTATAATGATCAACTCGATACTCCCTAGCCCCCAACAGCCTTTTTTTTCATAACACTTTAACCAGAGTGAGCGAGAGAGCGGCATTTCAGAAAACGTGCTTATCTCGGCGAGAAAAAGCGATTTCGGCAATAAAATTTAAAACGCGTGTAAAACATAAACCAAACGATGAAATTGGTTATTTCTTCATGTATAATGATCAACTCGATACTCCCTAGCCCCCAACAGCCTTTTTTTTCATAACACTTTAACCAGAGTGACGGGAGAGCGGCATTTCAGAAAACGTGCTTATCTCGGCGAGAAAAAGCGATTTCGGCAATAAAATTTAAAACGCGTGTAAAACATAAACCAAACGATGAAATTGGTTATTTCTTCATGTATAATGATCAACTCGATACTCCCTAGCCCCCAACAGCCTTTTTTTTCATAACACTTTAACCAGAGTGACGGGAGAGCGGCATTTCAGAAAACGTGCTTATCTCGGCGAGAAAAAGCGATTTCGGCAATAAAATTTAAAACGCGTGTAAAACATAAACCAAACGATGAAATTGGTTATTTCTTCATGTATAATGATCAACTCGATACTCCCTAGCCCCCAACAGCCTTTTTTTTCATAACACTTTAACCAGAGTGACGGGAGAGCGGCATTTCAGAAAACGTGCTTATCTCGGCGAGAAAAAGCGATTTCGGCAATAAAATTTAAAACGCGTGTAAAACATAAACCAAACGATGAAATTGGTTATTTCTTCATGTATAATGATCAACTCGATACTCCCTAGCCCCCAACAGCCTTTTTTTTCATAACACTTTAACCAGAGTGACGGGAGAGCGGCATTTCAGAAAACGTGCTTATCTCGGCGAGAAAAAGCGATTTCGGCAATAAAATTTAAAACGCGTGTAAAACATAAACCAAACGATGAAATTGGTTATTTCTTCATGTATAATGATCAACTCGATACTCCCTAGCCCCCAACAGCCTTTTTTTTCATAACACTTTAACCAGAGTGACGGGAGAGCGGCATTTCAGAAAACGTGCTTATCTCGGCGAGAAAAAGCGATTTCGGCAATAAAATTTAAAACGCGTGTAAAACATAAACCAAACGATGAAATTGGTTATTTCTTCATGTATAATGATCAACTCGATACTCCCTAGCCCCCAACAGCCTTTTTTTTCATAACACTTTAACCAGAGTGACGGGAGAGCGGCATTTCAGAAAACGTGCTTATCTCGGCGAGAAAAAGCGATTTCGGCAATAAAATTTAAAACGCGTGTAAAACATAAACCAAACGATGAAATTGGTTATTTCTTCATGTATAATGATCAACTCGATACTCCCTAGCCCCCAACAGCCTTTTTTTTCATAACACTTTAACCAGAGTGACGGGAGAGCGGCATTTCAGAAAACGTGCTTATCTCGGCGAGAAAAAGCGATTTCGGCAATAAAATTTAAAACGCGTGTAAAACATAAACCAAACGATGAAATTGGTTATTTCTTCATGTATAATGATCAACTCGATACTCCCTAGCCCCCAACAGCCTTTTTTTTCATAACACTTTAACCAGAGTGACGGGAGAGCGGCATTTCAGAAAACGTGCTTATCTCGGCGAGAAAAAGCGATTTCGGCAATAAAATTTAAAACGCGTGTAAAACATAAACCAAACGATGAAATTGGTTATTTCTTCATGTATAATGATCAACTCGATACTCCCTAGCCCCCAACAGCCTTTTTTTTCATAACACTTTAACCAGAGTGACGGGAGAGCGGCATTTCAGAAAACGTGCTTATCTCGGCGAGAAAAAGCGATTTCGGCAATAAAATTTAAAACGCGTGTAAAACATAAACCAAACGATGAAATTGGTTATTTCTTCATGTATAATGATCAACTCGATACTCCCTAGCCCCCAACAGCCTTTTTTTTCATAACACTTTAACCAGAGTGACGGGAGAGCGGCATTTCAGAAAACGTGCTTATCTCGGCGAGAAAAAGCGATTTCGGCAATAAAATTTAAAACGCGTGTAAAACATAAACCAAACGATGAAATTGGTTATTTCTTCATGTATAATGATCAACTCGATACTCCCTAGCCCCCAACAGCCTTTTTTTTCATAACACTTTAACCAGAGTGACGGGAGAGCGGCATTTCAGAAAACGTGCTTATCTCGGCGAGAAAAAGCGATTTCGGCAATAAAATTTAAAACGCGTGTAAAACATAAACCAAACGATGAAATTGGTTATTTCTTCATGTATAATGATCAACTCGATACTCCCTAGCCCCCAACAGCCTTTTTTTTCATAACACTTTAACCAGAGTGACGGGAGAGCGGCATTTCAGAAAACGTGCTTATCTCGGCGAGAAAAAGCGATTTCGGCAATAAAATTTAAAACGCGTGTAAAACATAAACCAAACGATGAAATTGGTTATTTCTTCATGTATAATGATCAACTCGATACTCCCTAGCCCCCAACAGCCTTTTTTTTCATAACACTTTAACCAGAGTGACGGGAGAGCGGCATTTCAGAAAACGTGCTTATCTCGGCGAGAAAAAGCGATTTCGGCAATAAAATTTAAAACGCGTGTAAAACATAAACCAAACGATGAAATTGGTTATTTCTTCATGTATAATGATCAACTCGATACTCCCTAGCCCCCAACAGCCTTTTTTTTCATAACACTTTAACCAGAGTGACGGGAGAGCGGCATTTCAGAAAACGTGCTTATCTCGGCGAGAAAAAGCGATTTCGGCAATAAAATTTAAAACGCGTGTAAAACATAAACCAAACGATGAAATTGGTTATTTCTTCATGTATAATGATCAACTCGATACTCCCTAGCCCCCAACAGCCTTTTTTTTCATAACACTTTAACCAGAGTGACGGGAGAGCGGCATTTCAGAAAACGTGCTTATCTCGGCGAGAAAAAGCGATTTCGGCAATAAAATTTAAAACGCGTGTAAAACATAAACCAAACGATGAAATTGGTTATTTCTTCATGTATAATGATCAACTCGATACTCCCTAGCCCCCAACAGCCTTTTTTTTCATAACACTTTAACCAGAGTGACGGGAGAGCGGCATTTCAGAAAACGTGCTTATCTCGGCGAGAAAAAGCGATTTCGGCAATAAAATTTAAAACGCGTGTAAAACATAAACCAAACGATGAAATTGGTTATTTCTTCATGTATAATGATCAACTCGATACTCCCTAGCCCCCAACAGCCTTTTTTTTCATAACACTTTAACCAGAGTGACGGGAGAGCGGCATTTCAGAAAACGTGCTTATCTCGGCGAGAAAAAGCGATTTCGGCAATAAAATTTAAAACGCGTGTAAAACATAAACCAAACGATGAAATTGGTTATTTCTTCATGTATAATGATCAACTCGATACTCCCTAGCCCCCAACAGCCTTTTTTTTCATAACACTTTAACCAGAGTGACGGGAGAGCGGCATTTCAGAAAACGTGCTTATCTCGGCGAGAAAAAGCGATTTCGGCAATAAAATTTAAAACGCGTGTAAAACATAAACCAAACGATGAAATTGGTTATTTCTTCATGTATAATGATCAACTCGATACTCCCTAGCCCCCAACAGCCTTTTTTTTCATAACACTTTAACCAGAGTGACGGGAGAGCGGCATTTCAGAAAACGTGCTTATCTCGGCGAGAAAAAGCGATTTCGGCAATAAAATTTAAAACGCGTGTAAAACATAAACCAAACGATGAAATTGGTTATTTCTTCATGTATAATGATCAACTCGATACTCCCTAGCCCCCAACAGCCTTTTTTTTCATAACACTTTAACCAGAGTGACGGGAGAGCGGCATTTCAGAAAACGTGCTTATCTCGGCGAGAAAAAGCGATTTCGGCAATAAAATTTAAAACGCGTGTAAAACATAAACCAAACGATGAAATTGGTTATTTCTTCATGTATAATGATCAACTCGATACTCCCTAGCCCCCAACAGCCTTTTTTTTCATAACACTTTAACCAGAGTGACGGGAGAGCGGCATTTCAGAAAACGTGCTTATCTCGGCGAGAAAAAGCGATTTCGGCAATAAAATTTAAAACGCGTGTAAAACATAAACCAAACGATGAAATTGGTTATTTCTTCATGTAATGATCAACTCGATACTCCCTAGCCCCCAACAGCCTTTTTTTTCATAACACTTTAACCAGAGTGACGGGAGAGCGGCATTTCAGAAAACGTGCTTATCTCGGCGAGAAAAAGCGATTTCGGCAATAAAATTTAAAACGCGTGTAAAACATAAACCAAACGATGAAATTGGTTCTTTCTTCATGTATAATGATCAACTCGATACTCCCTAGCCCCCAACAGCCTTTTTTTTTCATAACACTTTAACCAGAGTGACGGGAGAGCGGCATTTCAGAAAACGTGCTTATCTCGGCGAGAAAAAGCGATTTCGGCAATAAAATTTAAAACGCGTGTAAAACATAAACCAAACGATGAAATTGGTTATTTCTTCATGTATAATGATCAACTCGATACTCCCTAGCCCCCAACAGCCTTTTTTTTCATAACACTTTAACCAGAGTGACGGGAGAGCGGCATTTCAGAAAACGTGCTTATCTCGGCGAGAAAAAGCGATTTCGGCAATAAAATTTAAAACGCGTGTAAAACATAAACCAAACGATGAAATTGGTTATTTCTTCATGTATAATGATCAACTCGATACTCCTAGCCCCCAACAGCCTTTTTTTTCATAACACTTTAACCAGAGTGACGGGAGAGCGGCATTTCAGAAAACGTGCTTATCTCGGCGAGAAAAAGCGATTTCGGCAATAAAATTTAAAACGCGTGTAAAACATAAACCAAACGATGAAATTGGTTATTTCTTCATGTATAATGATCAACTCGATACTCCCTAGCCCCCAACAGCCTTTTTTTTCATAACACTTTAACCAGAGTGACGGGAGAGCGGCATTTCAGAAAACGTGCTTATCTCGGCGAGAAAAGCGATTTCGGCAATAAAATTTAAAACGCGTGTAAAACATAAACCAAACGATGAAATTGGTTATTTCTTCATGTATAATGATCAACTCGATACTCCCTAGCCCCCAACAGCTTTTTTTTCATAACACTTTAACCAGAGTGACGGGAGAGCGGCATTTCAGAAAACGTGCTTATCTCGGCGAGAAAAAGCGATTTCGGCAATAAAATTTAAAACGCGTGTAAAACATAAACCAAACGATGAAATTGGTTATTTCTTCATGTATAATGATCAACTCGATACTCCCTAGCCCCCAACAGCCTTTTTTTTCATAACACTTTAACCAGAGTGACGGGAGAGCGGCATTTCAGAAAACGTGCTTATCTCGGCGAGAAAAAGCGATTCGGCAATAACATTTAAAACGCGTGTAAAACATAAACCAAACGATGAAATTGGTTATTTCTTCATGTATAATGATCAACTCGATACTCCCTAGCCCCCAACAGCCTTTTTTTTCATAACACTTTAACCAGAGTGACGGGAGAGCGGCATTTCAGAAAACGTGCTTATCTCGGCGAGAAAAAGCAATTTCGGCAATAAAATTTAAAACGCGTGTAAAACATAAACCAAACGATGAAATTGGTTATTTCTTCATGTATAATGATCAACTCGAGTCGAGCTCCAGGGAGAGAGGCTGATTTTTCGCTTTTTGAGGCCGACCGACGAACCGGCGCGGGGCGGACTCTAAAGCCCGCAGAGCCGTAGGCACTTAGAAAAGTTTTGCCTTTGGCTGTGAGCTCCAGGGGGAGAGGCTGGTTTTGCGTTATTTTAGGCCGGCTGGAGAACCGGCGTGGGTCGGACGCACAATCCCCGCAGAGCCGTGGGCACTTAGAAAATTTTTGCCAAGTTGGCTCTGAGCGCCTGGTACCTAATATGGAAGTATAGAGGCCGACTTTCGGGCAAGATCACGCCGCGTTAGGCTTCCAGGACCCCGGCTAAGCAATTTTACCGGGCCGCCCGGTTCTTTTTTTGAACCAGCCCGGTTCTTTTTACACTTCCAGCTGGAGCTCACGAGCTGCTTTTTGGACAAGATCACGCCGTGTTAGGCTTCCAGAGCCCCGGCTAAGCAATTTTACCGGCCCGCCCGGTTCTTTTTTTTAACCAGCCCGGTTCTTTTTACACTTCCAGCTGGAGCTCAGCAGCGGGTTTTTGGACAAGATCACGCCGTGTTAGGCTTCCAGAGCCCCGGCTAAGCAATTTTACAGGGTCGCCCGGTTCATTTTTTTAACCAGCCCGGTTTTTTTTACACTTCCAGCTGGAGCTCAGCAGCGGCTTTTTGCACAGTATCACGCCGGGTTAGGCTTCCAGACCCCGGCTAAGCAATTTTACCGGGCCGCCCGGTTCTTTTTTTAACCAGCCCGGTTCTTTTTACACTTCCAGCTGGAGCTCAGCATCGTGTAAAACATAAACCAAACGATGAAATTGGTTATTTCTTCATGTATAATGATCAACTCGATACTCCCTAGCCCCCAACAGCCTTTTTTTTCATAACACTTTAACCAGAGTGACGGGAGAGCGGCATTTCAGAAAACGTGCTTATCTCGGCGAGAAAAAGCGATTTCGGCAATAAAATTTAAAACACGTGTAAAACATAAATCAAACGATGAAATTGGTTATTTCTTCATGTATAATGATCAACTCGATACTCCCTAGCCCCCAACAGCCTTTTTTTTCATAACACTTTAACCAGAGTGACGGGAGAGCGGCATTTCAGAAAACGTGCTTATCTCGGCGAGAAAAAGCGATTTCGGCAATAAAATTTAAAACGCGTGTAAAACATAAACCAAACGATGAAATTGGTTATTTTTTCATGTATAATGATCAACTCGATACTCCCTAGCCCCCAACAGCCTTTTTTTTCATAACACTTTAACCAGAGTGACGGAAGAGCGGCATTTCAGAAAACGTGCTTATCTCGGCGAGAAAAAGCGATTTCGGCAATAAAATTTAAAACGCGTGTAAAACATAAACCAAACGATGAAATTGGTTATTTCTTCATGTATAATGATCAACTCGATACTCCCTAGCCCCCAACAGCCTTTTTTTTCATAACACTTTAACCAGAGTGACGGGATAGCGGCATTTCAGAAAACGTGCTTATGTCGGCGAGAAAAAGCGATTTCGGCAATAAAATTTAAAACGCGTTTAAAACATAAACCAAACGAGGAAATTGGTTATTTCTTCATGTATAATGATCAACTCGATACTCCCTAGCCCCCAACAGCCTTTTTTTTTCATAACACTTTAACCAGAGTGACGGGAGAGCGGCATTTCAGAAAACGTGCTTATCTCGGCGAGAAAAAGCGATTTCGGCAATACAATTTAAAACGCGTGTAAAACATAAACCAAACGATGAAATTGGTTATTTCTTCATGTATAATGATCAACTCGATACTCCCTAGCCCCCAACAGCCTTTTTTTTCATGACACTTTAACCAGAGTGACGGGAGAGCGGCATTTCAGAAAACGTGCTTATCTCGGCGAGAAAAAGCGATTTCGGCAATAACATTTAAAACGCGTGTAAAACATAAACCAAACGATGAAATTGGTTATTTCTTCATGTATAATGATCAACTCGATACTCCCTAGCCCCCAACAGCCTTTTTTTTCATAACACTTTAACCAGAGTGACAGGAGAGCGGCATTTCAGAAAACGTGCTTATCTCAGCGAGAAAAAGCGATTTCGGCAATAAAATTTAAAACGCGTGTAAAACATAAACCAAACGATGAAATTGGTTATTTCTTCATGTATAATGATCAACTCGATACTCCCTAGCCCCCAACAGCCTTTTTTTTCATAACACTTTAACCAGAGTGACGGGAGAGCGGCATTTCAGAAAACGTGCTTATCTCGGCGAGAAAAAGCGATTTCGGCAATAAAATTTAAAACGCGTGTAAAACATAAACCAAACGATGAAATTGGTTATTTCTTCATGTATAATGATCAACTCGATACTCCCTAGCCCCCAACAGCCTTTTTTTTCACAACACTTTAACCAGAGTGACGGGAGAGCGGCATTTCAGAAAACGTGCTTATCTCGGCGAGAAAAAGCGATTTCGGCAATAAAATTTAAAACGCGTGTAAAACATAAACCAAACGATGAAATTGGTTATTTCTTCATGTATAATGATCAACTCGATACTCCCTAGCCCCCAACAGCCTTTTTTTTCATAACACTTTAACCAGAGTGACGGGAGAGCGGCATTTCAGAAAACGTGCTTATCTCAGCGAGAAAAAGCGATTTCGGCAATAAAATTTAAAACGCGTGTAAAACATAAACCAAACGATGAAATTGGTTATTTCTTCATGTATAATGATCAACTCGATACTCCCTAGCCCCCAACAGCCTTTTTTTTCATAACACTTTAACCAGAGTGACGGGAGAGCGGCATTTCAGAAAACGTGCTTATCTCGGCGAGAAAAAGCGATTTCGGCAATAAAATTTAAAACGCGTGTAAAACATAAACCAAACGAAGAAATTGGTTATTTCTTCATGTATAATGATCAACTCGATACTCCCTAGCCCCCAACAGCCTTTTTTTTCATAACACTTTAACCAGAGTGACGGGAGAGCGGGATTTCAGAAAACGTGCTTATCTCGGCGAGAAAAAGCGATTTCGGCAATAAAATTTAAAACGCGTGTAAAACATAAACCAAACGATGAAATTGGTTATTTCTTCATGTATAATGATCAACTCGATACTCCCTAGCCCCCAACAGCCTTTTTTTTCATAACACTTTAACCAGAGTGACGGGAGAGCGGCATTTCAGAAAACGTGCTTATCTCGGCGAGAAAAAGCGATTTCGGCAATAAAATTTAAAACGCGTGTAAAACATAAACCAAACGATGAAATTGGTTATTTCTTCATGTATAATGATCAACTCGATACTCCCTATCCCCCAACACCCTTTTTTTTCATAACACTTTAACCAGAGTGACGGGAGAGCGGCATTTCAGAAAACGTGCTTATCTCGGCGAGAAAAAGCGATTTCGGCAATAAAATTTAAAACGCGTGTAAAACATAAACCAAACGATGAAATTGGTTATTTCTTCATGTATAATGATCAACTCGATACTCCCTAGCCCCCAACAGCCTTTTTTTTCATAACACTTTAACCAGAGTGACGGGAGAGCGGCATTTCAGAAAACGTGCTTATCTCGGCGAGAAAAAGCGATTTCGGCAATAAAATTTAAAACGCGTGTAAAACATAAACCAAACGATGAAATTGGTTATTTCTTCATGTATAATGATCAACTCGATACTCCCTAGCCCCCAACAGCCTTTTTTTTCATAACACTTTAACCAGAGTGACGGGAGAGCGGCATTTCAGAAAACGTGCTTATCTCAGCGAGAAAAAGCGATTTCGGCAATAAAATTTAAAACGCGTGTAAAACATAAACCAAACGATGAAATTGGTTATTTCTTCATGTATAATGATCAACTCGATACTCCCTAGCCCCCAACAGCCTTTTTTTTCATAACACTTTAACCAGAGTGACGGGAGAGCGGCATTTCAGAAAACGTGCTTATCTCGGCGAGAAAAAGCGATTTCGGCAATAAAATTTAAAACGCGTGTAAAACATAAACCAAACGATGAAATTGGTTATTTCTTCATGTATAATGATCAACTCGATACTCCCTAGCCCCCAACAGCCTTTTTTTTCATAACACTTTAACCAGAGTGACGGGAGAGCGGCATTTCAGAAAACGTGCTTATCTCGGCGAGAAAAAGCGATTTCGGCAATAAAATTTAAAACGCGTGTAAAACATAAACCAAACGATGAAATTGGTTATTTCTTCATGTATAATGATCAACTCGATACTCCCTAGCCCCCAACAGCCTTTTTTTTCATAACACTTTAACCAGAGTGACGGGAGAGCGGCATTTCAGAAAACGTGCTTATCTCGGCGAGAAAAAGCGATTTCGGCAATAAAATTTAAAACGCGTGTAAAACATAAACCAAACGATGAAATTGGTTATTTCTTCATGTATAATGATCAACTCGATACTCCCTAGCCCCCAACAGCCTTTTTTTTCATAACACTTTAACCAGAGTGACGGGAGAGCGGCATTTCAGAAAACGTGCTTATCTCGGCGAGAAAAAGCGATTTCGGCAATAAAATTTAAAACGCGTGTAAAACATAAACCAAACGATGAAATTGGTTATTTCTTCATGTATAATGATCAACTCGATACTCCCTAGCCCCCAACAGCCTTTTTTTTCATAACACTTTAACCAGAGTGACGGGAGAGCGGCATTTCAGAAAACGTGCTTATCTCGGCGAGAAAAAGCGATTTCGGCAATAAAATTTAAAACGCGTGTAAAACATAAACCAAACGATGAAATTGGTTATTTCTTCATGTATAATGATCAACTCGATACTCCCTAGCCCCCAACAGCCTTTTTTTTCATAACACTTTAACCAGAGTGACGGGAGAGCGGCATTTCAGAAAACGTGCTTATCTCGGCGAGAAAAAGCGATTTCGGCAATAAAATTTAAAACGCGTGTAAAACATAAACCAAACGATGAAATTGGTTATTTCTTCATGTATAATGATCAACTCGATACTCCCTAGCCCCCAACAGCCTTTTTTTTCATAACACTTTAACCAGAGTGACGGGAGAGCGGCATTTCAGAAAACGTGCTTATCTCGGCGAGAAAAAGCGATTTCGGCAATAAAATTTAAAACGCGTGTAAAACATAAACCAAACGATGAAATTGCTTATTTCTTCATGTATAATGATCAACTCGATACTCCCTAGCCCCCAACAGCCTTTTTTTTCATAACACTTTAACCAGAGTGACGGGAGAGCGGCATTTCAGAAAACGTGCTTATCTCGGCGAGAAAAAGCGATTTCGGCAATAAAATTTAAAACGCGTGTAAAACATAAACCAAACGATGAAATTGGTTATTTCTTCATGTATAATGATCAACTCGATACTCCCTAGCCCCCAACAGCCTTTTTTTTCATAACACTTTAACCAGAGTGACGGGAGAGCGGCATTTCAGAAAACGTGCTTATCTCGGCGAGAAAAAGCGATTTCGGCAATAAAATTTAAAACGCGTGTAAAACATAAACCAAACGATGAAATTGGTTATTTCTTCATGTATAAAGATCAACTCGATACTCCCTAGCCCCCAACAGCCTTTTTTTTCATAACACTTTAACCAGAGTGACGGGAGAGCGGCATTTCAGAAAACGTGCTTATCTCGGCGAGAAAAAGCGATTTCGGCAATAAAATTTAAAACGCGTGTAAAACATAAACCAAACGATGAAATTGGTTATTTCTTCATGTATAATGATCAACTCGATACTCCCTAGCCCCCAACAGCCTTTTTTTTCATAACACTTTAACCAGAGTGACGGGAGAGCGGCATTTCAGAAAACGTGCTTATCTCGGCGAGAAAAAGCGATTTCGGCAATAAAATTTAAAACGCGTGTAAAACCATAAACCAAACGATGAAATTGGTTATTTCTTCATGTATAATGATCAACTCGATACTCCCTAGCCCCCAACAGCCTTTTTTTTCATAACACTTTAACCAGAGTGACGGGAGAGCGGCATTTCAGAAAACGTGCTTATCTCGGCGAGAAAAAGCGATTTCGGCAATAAAATTTAAAACGCGTGTAAAACATAAACCAAACGATGAAATTGGTTATTTCTTCATGTATAATGATCAACTCGATACTCCCTAGCCCCCAACAGCCTTTTTTTTCATAACACTTTAACCAGAGTGACGGGAGAGCGGCATTTCAGAAAACGTGCTTATCTCGGCGAGAAAAAGCGATTTCGGCAATAAAATTTAAAACGCGTGTAAAACATAAACCAAACGATGAAATTGGTTATTTCTTCATGTATAATGATCAACTCGATACTCCCTAGCCCCCAACAGCCTTTTTTTTCATAACACTTTAACCAGTGTGACGGGAGAGCGGCATTTCAGAAAACGTGCTTATCTCGGCGAGAAAAAGCGATTTCGGCAATAAAATTTAAAACGCGTGTAAAACATAAACCAAACGATGAAATTGGTTATTTCTTCATGTATAATGATCAACTCGATACTCCCTAGCCCCCAACAGCCTTTTTTTCATAACACTTTAACCAGAGTGACGGGAGAGCGGCATTTCAGAAAACGTGCTTATCTCGGCGAGAAAAAGCGATTTCGGCAATAAAATTTAAAACGCGTGTAAAACATAAACCAAACGATGAAATTGGTTATTTCTTCATGTATAATGATCAACTCGATACTCCCTAGCCCCCAACAGCCTTTTTTTTCATAACACTTTAACCAGAGTGACGGGAGAGCGGCATTTCAGAAAACGTGCTTATCTCGGCGAGAAAAAGCGATTTCGGCAATAAAATTTAAAACGCGTGTAAAACATAAACCAAACGACGAAATTGGTTATTTCTTCATGTATAATGATCAACTCGATACTCCCTAGCCCCCAACAGCCTTTTTTTTCATAACACTTTAACCAGAGTGACGGGAGAGCGGCATTTCAGAAAACGTGCTTATCTCGGCGAGAAAAAGCGATTTCGGCAATAAAATTTAAAACGCGTGTAAAACATAAACCAAACGATGAAATTGGTTATTTCTTCATGTATAATGATCAACTCGATACTCCCTAGCCCCCAACAGCCTTTTTTTTCATTACACTTTAACCAGAGTGACGGGAGAGCGGCATTTCAGAAAACGTGCTTATCTCGGCGAGAAAAAGCGATTTCGGCAATAAAATTTAAAACGCGTGTAAAACATAAACCAAACGATGAAATTGGTTATTTCTTCATGTATAATGATCAACTCGATACTCCCTAGCCCCCAACAGCCTTTTTTTTCATAACACTTTAACCAGAGTGACGGGAGAGCGGCATTTCAGAAAACGTGCTTATCTCGGCGAGAAAAAGCGATTTCGGCAATAAAATTTAAAACGCGTGTAAAACATAAACCAAACGATGAAATTGGTTATTTCTTCATGTATAATGATCAACTCGATACTCCCTAGCCCCCAACAGCCTTTTTTTTCATAACACTTTAACCAGAGTGACGGGAGAGCGGCATTTCAGAAAACGTGCTTATCTCGGCGAGAAAAAGCGATTTCGGCAATAAAATTTAAAACGCGTGTAAAACATAAACCAAACGATGAAATTGGTTATTTCTTCATGTATAATGATCAACTCGATACTCCCTAGCCCCCAACAGCCTTTTTTTTCATAACACTTTAACCAGAGTGACGGGAGAGCGGCATTTCAGAAAACGTGCTTATCTCGGCGAGAAAAAGCGATTTCGGCAATAAAATTTAAAACGCGTGTAAAACATAAACCAAACGATGAAATTGGTTATTTCTTCATGTATAATGATCAACTCGATACTCCCTAGCCCCCAACAGCCTTTTTTTTCATAACACTTTAACCAGAGTGACGGGAGAGCGGCATTTCAGAAAACGTGCTTATCTCGGCGAGAAAAAGCGATTTCGGCAATAAAATTTAAAACGCGTGTAAAACATAAACCAAACGATGAAATTGGTTATTTCTTCATGTATAATGATCAACTCGATACTCCCTAGCCCCCAACAGCCTTTTTTTTCATAACACTTTAACCAGAGTGACGGGAGAGCGGCATTTCAGAAAACGTGCTTATCTCGGCGAGAAAAAGCGATTTCGGCAATAAAATTTAAAACGCGTGTAAAACATAAACCAAACGATGAAATTGGTTATTTCTTCATGTATAATGATCAACTCGATACTCCCTAGCCCCCAACAGCCTTTTTTTTCATAACACTTTAACCAGAGTGACGGGAGAGCGGCATTTCAGAAAACGTGCTTATCTCGGCGAGAAAAAGCGATTTCGGCAATAAAATTTAAAACGCGTGTAAAACATAAACCAAACGATGAAATTGGTTATTTCTTCATGTATAATGATCAACTCGATACTCCCTAGCCCCCAACAGCCTTTTTTTCCATAACACTTTAACCAGAGTGACGGGAGAGCGGCATTTCAGAAAACGTGCTTATCTCGGCGAGAAAAAGCGATTTCGGCAATAAAATTTAAAACGCGTGTAAAACATAAACCAAACGATGAAATTGGTTATTTCTTCATGTATAATGATCAACTCGATACTCCCTAGCCCCCAACAGCCTTTTTTTTCATAACACTTTAACCAGAGTGACGGGAGAGCGGCATTTCAGAAAACGTGCTTATCTCGGCGAGAAAAAGCGATTTCGGCAATAAAATTTAAAACGCGTGTAAAACATAAAACAAACGATGAAATTGGTTATTTCTTCATGTATAATGATCAACTCGATACTCCCTAGCCCCCAACAGCCTTTTTTTTCATAACACTTTAACCAGAGTGACGGGAGAGCGGCATTTCAGAAAACGTGCTTATCTCGGCGAGAAAAAGCGATTTCGGCAATAAAATTTAAAACGCGTGTAAAACATAAACCAAACGATGAAATTGGTTATTTCTTTATGTATAATGATCAACTCGATACTCCCTAGCCCCCAACAGCCTTTTTTTTCATAACACTTTAACCAGAGTGACGGGAGAGCGGCATTTCAGAAAACGTGCTTATCTCGGCGAGAAAAAGCGATTTCGGCAATAAAATTTAAAACGCGTGTAAAACATAAACCAAACGATGAAATTGGTTATTTCTTCATGTATAATGATCAACTCGATACTCCCTAGCCCCCAACAGCCTTTTTTTTCATAACACTTTAACCAGAGTGACGGGAGAGCGGCATTTCAGAAAACGTGCTTATCTCGGCGAGAAAAAGCGATTTCGGCAATAAAATTTAAAACGCGTGTAAAACATAAACCAAACGATGAAATTGGTTATTTCTTCATGTATAATGATCAACTCGATACTCCCTAGCCCCCAACAGCCTTTTTTTTCATAACACTTTAACCAGAGTGACGGGAGAGCGGCATTTCAGAAAACGTGCTTATCTCGGCGAGAAAAAGCGATTTCGGCAATAAAATTTAAAACGCGTGTAAAACATAAACCAAACGATGAAATTGGTTATTTCTTCATGTATAATGATCAACTCGATACTCCCTAGCCCCCAACAGCCTTTTTTTTTCATAACACTTTAACCAGAGTGACGGGAGAGCGGCATTTCAGAAAACGTGCTTATCTCGGCGAGAAAAAGCGATTTCGGCAATAAAATTTAAAACGCGTGTAAAACATAAAACAAACGATGAAATTGGTTATTTCTTCATGTATAATGATCAACTCGATACTCCCTAGCCCCCAACAGCCTTTTTTTTCATAACACTTTAACCAGAGTGACGGGAGAGCGGCATTTCAGAAAACGTGCTTATCTCGGCGAGAAAAAGCGATTTCGGCAATAAAATTTAAAACGCGTGTAAAACATAAACCAAACGATGAAATTGGTTATTTCTTTATGTATAATGATCAACTCGATACTCCCTAGCCCCCAACAGCCTTTTTTTTCATAACACTTTAACCAGAGTGACGGGAGAGCGGCATTTCAGAAAACGTGCTTATCTCGGCGAGAAAAAGCGATTTCGGCAATAAAATTTAAAACGCGTGTAAAACATAAACCAAACGATGAAATTGGTTATTTCTTCATGTATAATGATCAACTCGATACTCCCTAGCCCCCAACAGCCTTTTTTTTCATAACACTTTAACCAGAGTGACGGGAGAGCGGCATTTCAGAAAACGTGCTTATCTCGGCGAGAAAAAGCGATTTCGGCAATAAAATTTAAAACGCGTGTAAAACATAAACCAAACGATGAAATTGGTTATTTCTTCATGTATAATGATCAACTCGATACTCCCTAGCCCCCAACAGCCTTTTTTTCATAACACTTTAACCAGAGTGACGGGAGAGCGGCATTTCAGAAAACGTGCTTATATCGGCGAGAAAAAGCGATTTCGGCAATAAAATTTAAAACGCGTGTAAAACATAAACCAAACGATGAAATTGGTTATTTCTTCATGTATAATGATCAACTCGATACTCCCTAGCCCCCAACAGCCTTTTTTTTCATAACACTTTAACCAGAGTGACGGGAGAGCGGCATTTCAGAAAACGTGCTTATCTCGGCGAGAAAAAGCGATTTCGGCAATAAAATTTAAAACGCGTGTAAAACATAAACCAAACGATGAAATTGGTTATTTCTTCATGTATAATGATCAACTCGATACTCCCTAGCCCCCAACAGCCTTTTTTTTCATAACACTTTAACCAGAGTGACGGGAGAGCGGCATTTCAGAAAACGTGCTTATCTCGGCGAGAAAAAGCGATTTCGGCAATAAAATTTAAAACGCGTGTAAAACATAAACCAAACGATGAAATTGGTTATTTCTTCATGTATAATGATCAACTCGATACTCCCTAGCCCCCAACAGCCTTTTTTTTCATAACACTTTAACCAGAGTGACGGGAGAGCGGCATTTCAGAAAACGTGCTTATCTCGGCGAGAAAAAGCGATTTCGGCAATAAAATTTAAAACGCGTGTAAAACATAAACCAAACGATGAAATTGGTTATTTCTTCATGTATAATGATCAACTCGAGTCGAGCTCCAGGGAGAGAGGCTGATTTTTCGCTTTTTGAGGCCGACCGACGAACCGGCGCGGGGCGGACTCAAAAGCCCGCAGAGCCGTAGGCACTTAGAAAAGTTTCGCCTTTGGCTGTGAGCTCCAGGGGGAGAGGCTGGTTTTGCGTTATTTTAGGCCGGCTGGAGAACCGGCGCGGGTCGGACGCACAATCCCCGCAGAGCCGTGGGCACTTAGAAAATTTTTGCCAAGTTGGCTCTGAGCGCCTGGTACCTAATATGGAAGTATAGAGGCCGACTTTCGGGCAAGATCACGCCGCGTTAGGCTTCCAGGACCCCGGCTAAGCAATTTTACCAGGCCGCCCGGTTCTTTTTTTGAACCAGCCCGGTTCTTTTTACACTTCCAGCTGGAGCTCAGCAGCGGCTTTTTGCGCAAGATCACGCCGGGTTAGGCTTCCAGGACCTCGGCTAAGCAATTCTACCGGGCCGCCCGGTTCTTTTTTTGAACCAGCCCGGTTCTTTTTACACTTCCAGCTGGAGCTCACGAGCGGCTTTTTGGACAAGATCACGCCGTGTTAGGCTTCCAGAGCCCCGGCTAAGCAATTTTACCGGCCCGCCCGGTTCTTTTTTTTAACCAGCCCGGTTCTTTTTACACTTCCAGCTGGAGCTCAGCAGCGGGTTTTTGGACAAGATCACGCCGTGTTAGGCTTCCAGAGCCCCGGCTAAGCAATTTTACAGGGTCGCCCGGTTCTTTTTTTTAACCAGCCCGGTTTTTTTTACACTTCCAGCTGGAGTTCAGCAGCAGCTTTTTGCACAGTATCACGCCGGGTTAGGCTTCCAGAGCCCCGGCTAAGCAATTTTACCGGGCCGCCCGGTTCTTTTTTTTGACCAGCCCGGTTCTTTTTACACTTCCAGCTGGAGCTCAGCAGCGGCTTTTTGGACAAGATCACGCCGTGTTAGGCTTCCAGAGCCCCGGCTAAGCAATTTTACCGGGTCGCCCGGTTCTTTTTTTTAACCAGCCCGGTTCTTTTTACACTTCCAGCTGGAGCTCAGCAGCGGCTTTTTGGACAAGATCACGCCGTGTTAGGCTTCCAGAGCCCCGGCTAAGCAATTTTACCGGGTCGCCCGGTTCTTTTTTTAACCAGCCCGGTTCTTTTTACACTTCCAGCTGGAGCTCAGCATCGTGTAAAACATAAACCAAACGATGAAATTGGTTATTTCTTCATGTATAATGATCAACTCGATACTCCCTAGCCCCCAACAGCCTTTTTTTTCATAACACTTTAACCAGAGTGACGGGAGAGCGGCATTTCAGAAAACGTGCTTATTTTGGCAAGAAAAAGCGATTTCGGCAATAAAATTTAAAACGCGTGTAAAACATAAACCAAACGATGAAATTGGTTATTTCTTCATGTATAATGATCAACTCGATACTCCCTAGCCCCCAACAGCCTTTTTTTTCATAACACTTTAACCAGAGTGACGGGAGAGCGGCATTTCAGAAAACGTGCTTATCTCGGCGAGAAAAAGCGATTTCGGCAATAAAATTTAAAACGCGTGTAAAACATAAACCAAACGATGAAATTGGTTATTTCTTCATGTATAATGATCAACTCGATACTCCCTAGCCCCCAACAGCCTTTTTTTTCATAACACTTTAACCAGAGTGACGGGAGAGCGGCATTTCAGAAAACGTGCTTATCTCGGCGAGAAAAAGCGATTTCGGCAATAAAATTTAAAACGCGTGTAAAACATAAACCAAACGATGAAATTGGTTATTTCTTCATGTGTAATGATCAACTCGATACTCCCTAGCCCCCAACAGCCTTTTTTTTCATAACACTTTAACCAGAGTGACGGGAGAGCGGCATTTCAGAAAACGTGCTTATCTCGGCGAGAAAAAGCGATTTCGGCAATAAAATTTAAAACGCGTGTAAAACATAAACCAAACGATGAAATTGGTTATTTCTTCATGTATAATGATCAACTCGATACTCCCTAGCCCCCAACAGCCTTTTTTTTCATAACACTTTAACCAGAGTGACGGGAGAGCGGCATTTCAGAAAACGTGCTTATCTCGGCGAGAAAAAGCGATTTCGGCAATAAAATTTAAAACGCGTGTAAAACATAAACCAAACGATGAAATTGGTTATTTCTTCATGTATAATGATCAACTTGATACTTCCTAGCCCCCAACAGCCTTTTTTTTCATAACACTTTAACCAGAGTGACGGGAGAGCGGCATTTCAGAAAACGTGCTTATCTCGGCGAGAAAAAGCGATTTCGGCAATAAAATTTAAAACGCGTGTAAAACATAAACCAAACGATGAAATTGGTTATTTCTTCATGTATAATGATCAACTCGATACTCCCTAGCCCCCAACAGCCTTTTTTTTCATAACACTTTAACCAGAGTGACGGGAGAGCGGCATTTCAGAAAACGTGCTTATCTCGGCGAGAAAAAGCGATTTCGGCAATAAAATTTAAAACGCGTGTAAAACATAAACCAAACGATGAAATTGGTTATTTCTTCATGTATAATGATCAACTCGATACTCCCTAGCCCCCAACAGCCTTTTTTTTCATAACACTTTAACCAGAGTGACGGGAGAGCGGCATTTCAGAAAACGTGCTTATCTCGGCGAGAAAAAGCGATTTCGGCAATAAAATTTAAAACGCGTGTAAAACATAAACCAAACGATGAAATTGGTTATTTCTTCATGTATAATGATCAACTCGATACTCCCTAGCCCCCAACAGCCTTTTTTTTCATAACACTTTAACCAGAGTGACGGGAGAGCGGCATTTCAGAAAACGTGCTTATCTCGGCGAGAAAAAGCGATTTCGGCAATAAAATTTAAAACGCGTGTAAAACATAAACCAAACGATGAAATTGGTTATTTCTTCATGTATAATGATCAACTCGATACTCCCTAGCCCCCAACAGCCTTTTTTTTCATAACACTTTAACCAGAGTGACGGGAGAGCGGCATTTCAGAAAACGTGCTTATCTCGGCGAGAAAAAGCGATTTCGGCAATAAAATTTAAAACGCGTGTAAAACATAAACCAAACGATGAAATTGGTTATTTCTTCATGTATAATGATCAACTCGATACTCCCTAGCCCCCAACAGCCTTTTTTTTCATAACACTTTAACCAGAGTGACGGGAGAGCGGCATTTCAGAAAACGTGCTTATCTCGGCGAGAAAAAGCGATTTCGGCAATAAAATTTAAAACGCGTGTAAAACATAAACCAAACGATGAAATTGGTTATTTCTTCATGTATAATGATCAACTCGATACTCCCTAGCCCCCAACAGCCTTTTTTTTCATAACACTTTAACCAGAGTGACGGGAGAGCGGCATTTCAGAAAACGTGCTTATCTCGGCGAGAAAAAGCGATTTCGGCAATAAAATTTAAAACGCGTGTAAAACATAAACCAAACGATGAAATTGGTTATTTCTTCATGTATAATGATCAACTCGATACTCCCTAGCCCCCAACAGCCTTTTTTATCATAACACTTTAACCAGAGTGACGGGAGAGCGGCATTTCAGAAAACGTGCTTATCTCGGCGAGAAAAAGCGATTTCGGCAATAAAATTTAAAACGCGTGTAAAACATAAAACAAACGATGAAATTGGTTATTTCTTCATGTATAATGATCAACTCGATACTCCCTAGCCCCCAACAGCCTTTTTTTTCATAACACTTTAACCAGAGTGACGGGAGAGCGGCATTTCAGAAAACGTGCTTATCTCGGCGAGAAAAAGCGATTTCGGCAATAAAATTTAAAACGCGTGTAAAACATAAACCAAACGATGAAATTGGTTATTTCTTTATGTATAATGATCAACTCGATACTCCCTAGCCCCCAACAGCCTTTTTTTTCATAACACTTTAACCAGAGTGACGGGAGAGCGGCATTTCAGAAAACGTGCTTATCTCGGCGAGAAAAAGCGATTTCGGCAATAAAATTTAAAACGCGTGTAAAACATAAACCAAACGATGAAATTGGTTATTTCTTCATGTATAATGATCAACTCGATACTCCCTAGCCCCCAACAGCCTTTTTTTTCATAACACTTTAACCAGAGTGACGGGAGAGCGGCATTTCAGAAAACGTGCTTATCTCGGCGAGAAAAAGCGATTTCGGCAATAAAATTTAAAACGCGTGTAAAACATAAACCAAACGATGAAATTGGTTATTTCTTCATGTATAATGATCAACTCGATACTCCCTAGCCCCCAACAGCCTTTTTTTTCATAACACTTTAACCAGAGTGACGGGAGAGCGGCATTTCAGAAAACGTGCTTATCTCGGCGAGAAAAAGCGATTTCGGCAATAAAATTTAAAACGCGTGTAAAACATAAACCAAACGATGAAATTGGTTATTTCTTCATGTATAATGATCAACTCGATACTCCCTAGCCCCCAACAGCCTTTTTTTTTCATAACACTTTAACCAGAGTGACGGGAGAGCGGCATTTCAGAAAACGTGCTTATCTCGGCGAGAAAAAGCGATTTCGGCAATAAAATTTAAAACGCGTGTAAAACATAAAACAAACGATGAAATTGGTTATTTCTTCATGTATAATGATCAACTCGATACTCCCTAGCCCCCAACAGCCTTTTTTTTCATAACACTTTAACCAGAGTGACGGGAGAGCGGCATTTCAGAAAACGTGCTTATCTCGGCGAGAAAAAGCGATTTCGGCAATAAAATTTAAAACGCGTGTAAAACATAAACCAAACGATGAAATTGGTTATTTCTTTATGTATAATGATCAACTCGATACTCCCTAGCCCCCAACAGCCTTTTTTTTTCATAACACTTTAACCAGAGTGACGGGAGAGCGGCATTTCAGAAAACGTGCTTATCTCGGCGAGAAAAAGCGATTTCGGCAATAAAATTTAAAACGCGTGTAAAACATAAACCAAACGATGAAATTGGTTATTTCTTCATGTATAATGATCAACTCGAGTCGAGCTCCAGGGAGAGAGGCTGATTTTTCGCTTTTTGAGGCCGACCGACGAACCGGCGCGGGGCGGACTCAAAAGCCCGCAGAGCCGTAGGCACTTAGAAAAGTTTCGCCTTTGGCTGTGAGCTCCAGGGGGAGAGGCTGGTTTTGCGTTATTTTAGGCCGGCTGGAGAACCGGCGCGGGTCGGACGCACAATCCCCGCAGAGCCGTGGGCACTTAGAACATTTTTGTCAAGTTGGCTCTGAGCGCCTGGTACCTAATATGGAAGTATAGAGGCCGACTTTCGGGCAAGATCACGCCGCGTTAGGCTTCCAGGACCCCGGCTAAGCAATTTTACCGGGCCGCCCGGTTCTTTTTTTGAACCAGCCCGGTTCTTTTTACACTTCCAGCTAGAGCTCAGCAGCGGCTTTTTGCGCAAGATCACGCCGGGTTAGGCTTCCAGGACCTCGGCTAAGCAATTCTACCGGGCCGCCCGGTTCTTTTTTTGAACCAGCCCGGTTCTTTTTACACTTCCAGCTGGAGCTCACGAGCGGCTTTTTGGACAAGATCACGCCGTGTTAGGCTTCCAGAGCCCCGGCTAAGCAATTTTACCGGCCCGCCCGGTTCTTTTTTTTAACCAGCCCGGTTCTTTTTACACTTCCAGCTGGAGCTCAGCAGCGGGTTTTTGGACAAGATCACGCCGTGTTAGGCTTCCAGAGCCCCGGCTAAGCAATTTTACAGGGTCGACCGGTTCTTTTTTTTAACCAGCCCGGTTTTTTTTACACTTCCAGCTGGAGCTCAGCAGCGGCTTTTTGCACAGTATCACGCCGGGTTAGGCTTCCAGAGCCCCGGCTAAGCAATTTTACCGGGCCGCCCGGTTCTTTTTTTTAACCAGCCCGGTTCTTTTTACACTTCCAGCTGAGCTCAGCAGCGGCTTTTTGGACAAGATCACGCCGTGTTAGGCTTCCAGAGCCCCGGCTAAGCAATTTTACCGGGTCGCCCGGTTCTTTTTTTTAACCAGCCCGGTTCTTTTTACACTTCCAGCTGGAGCTCAGCAGCGGCTTTTTGGACAAGATCACGCCGTGTTAGGCTTCCAGAGCCCCGGCTAAGCAATTTTACCGGGTCGCCCGGTTCTTTTTTTAACCAGCCCGGTTCTTTTTACACTTCCAGCTGGAGCTCAGCATCGTGTAAAACATAAACCAAACGATGAAATTGGTTATTTCTTCATGTATAATGATCAACTCGATACTCCCTAGCCCCCAACAGCCTTTTTTTTCATAACACTTTAACCAGAGTGACAAGAGAGCGGTATTTCAGAAAACGTGCTTATCTCGGCGAGAAAAAGCGATTTCGGCAATAAAATTTAAAACGCGTGTAAAACATAAATCAAACGATGAAATTGGTTATTTCTTTATGTATAATGATCAACTCGATACTCCCTAGCCCCCAACAGCCTTTTTTTTCATAACACTTTAACCAGAGTGACGGGAGAGCGGCATTTCAGAAAACGTGCTTATCTCGGCGAGAAAAAGCGATTTCGGCAATAAAATTTAAAACGCGTGTAAAACATAAACCAAACGATGAAATTGGTTATTTCTTCATGTATAATGATCAACTCGATACTCCCTAGCCCCCAACAGCCTTTTTTTTTCATAACACTTTAACCAGAGTGACGGGAGAGCGGCATTTCAGAAAACGTGCTTATCTCGGCGAGAAAAAGCGATTTCGGCAATAAAATTTAAAACGCGTGTAAAACATAAACCAAACGATGAAATTGGTTATTTCTTCATGTATAATGATCAACTCGATACTCCCTAGCCCCCAACAGCCTTTTTTTTCATAACACTTTAACCAGAGTGACGGGAGAGCGGCATTTCAGAAAACGTGCTTATCTCGGCGAGAAAAAGCGATTTCGGCAATAAAATTTAAAACGCGTGTAAAACATAAACCAAACGATGAAATTGGTTATTTCTTCATGTATAATGATCAACTCGATACTCCCTAGCCCCCAACAGCCTTTTTTTTCATAACACTTTAACCAGAGTGACGGGAGAGCGGCATTTCAGAAAACGTGCTTATCTCGGCGAGAAAAAGCGATTTCGGCAATAAAATTTAAAACGCGTGTAAAACATAAACCAAACGATGAAATTGGTTATTTCTTCATGTATAATGATCAACTCGATACTCCCTAGCCCCCAACAGCCTTTTTTTTCATAACACTTTAACCAGAGTGACGGGAGAGCGGCATTTCAGAAAACGTGCTTATCTCGGCGAGAAAAAGCGATTTCGGCAATAAAATTTAAAACGCGTGTAAAACATAAACCAAACGATGAAATTGGTTATTTCTTCATGTATAATGATCAACTCGATACTCCCTAGCCCCCAACAGCCTTTTTTTTTCATAACACTTTAACCAGAGTGACGGGAGAGCGGCATTTCAGAAAACGTGCTTATCTCGGCGAGAAAAAGCGATTTCGGCAATAAAATTTAAAACGCGTGTAAAACATAAACCAAACGATGAAATTGGTTATTTCTTCATGTATAATGATCAACTCGATACTCCCTAGCCCCCAACAGCCTTTTTTTTCATAACACTTTAACCAGAGTGACGGGAGAGCGGCATTTCAGAAAACGTGCTTATCTCGGCGAGAAAAAGCGATTTCGGCAATAAAATTTAAAACGCGTGTAAAACATAAACCAAATGATGAAATTGGTTATTTCTTCATGTATAATGATCAACTCGATACTCCCTAGCCCCCAACAGCCTTTTTTTTCATAACACTTTAACCAGAGTGACGGGAGAGCGGCATTTCAGAAAACGTGCTTATCTCGGCGAGAAAAAGCGATTATGGCAATAAAATTTAAAACGCGTGTAAAACATAAACCAAACGATGAAATTGGTTATTTCTTCATGTATAATGATCAACTCGATACTCCCTAGCCCCCAACAGCCTTTTTTTTCATAACACTTTAACCAGAGTGACGGGAGAGCGGCATTTCAGAAAACGTGCTTATCTCGGCGAGAAAAAGCGATTTCGGCAATAAAATTTAAAACGCGTGTAAAACATAAACCAAACGATGAAATTGGTTATTTCTTCATGTATAATGATCAACTCGATACTCCCTAGCCCCCAACAGCCTTTTTTTTCATAACACTTTAACCAGAGTGACGGGAGAGCGGCATTTCAGAAAACGTGCTTATCTCGGCGAGAAAAAGCGATTTCGGCAATAAAATTTAAAACGCGTGTAAAACATAAACCAAACGATGAAATTGGTTATTTCTTCATGTATAATGATCAACTCGATACTCCCTAGCCCCCAACAGCCTTTTTTTTCATAACACTTTAACCAGAGTGACGGGAGAGCGGCATTTCAGAAAACGTGCTTATCTCGGCGAGAAAAAGCGATTTCGGCAATAAAATTTAAAACGCGTGTAAAACATAAACCAAACGATGAAATTGGTTATTTCTTCATGTATAATGATCAACTCGATACTCCCTAGCCCCCAACAGCCTTTTTTTTCATAACACTTTAACCAGAGTGACGGGAGAGCGGCATTTCAGAAAACGTGCTTATCTCGGCGAGAAAAAGCGATTTCGGCAATAAAATTTAAAACGCGTGTAAAACATAAACCAAACGATGAAATTGGTTATTTCTTCATGTATAATGATCAACTCGATACTCCCTAGCCCCCAACAGCCTTTTTTTTCATAACACTTTAACCAGAGTGACGGGAGAGCGGCATTTCAGAAAACGTGCTTATCTCGGCGAGAAAAAGCGATTTCGGCAATAAAATTTAAAACGCGTGTAAAACATAAACCAAACGATGAAATTGGTTATTTCTTCATGTATAATGATCAACTCGATACTCCCTAGCCCCCAACAGCCTTTTTTTTCATAACACTTTAACCAGAGTGACGGGAGAGCGGCATTTCAGAAAACGTGCTTATCTCGGCGAGAAAAAGCGATTTCGGCAATAAAATTTAAAACGCGTGTAAAACATAAACCAAACGATGAAATTGGTTATTTCTTCATGTATAATGATCAACTCGATACTCCCTAGCCCCCAACAGCCTTTTTTTTCATAACACTTTAACCAGAGTGACGGGAGAGCGGCATTTCAGAAAACGTGCTTATCTCGGCGAGAAAAAGCGATTTCGGCAATAAAATTTAAAACGCGTGTAAAACATAAACCAAACGATGAAATTGGTTATTTCTTCATGTATAATGATCAACTCGATACTCCCTAGCCCCCAACAGCCTTTTTTTTCATAACACTTTAACCAGAGTGACGGGAGAGCGGCATTTCAGAAAACGTGCTTATCTCGGCGAGAAAAAGCGATTTCGGCAATAAAATTTAAAACGCGTGTAAAACATAAACCAAACGATGAAATTGGTTATTTCTTCATGTATAATGATCAACTCGATACTCCCTAGCCCCCAACAGCCTTTTTTTTCATAACACTTTAACCAGAGTGACGGGAGAGCGGCATTTCAGAAAACGTGCTTATCTCGGCGAGAAAAAGCGATTTCGGCAATAAAATTTAAAACGCGTGTAAAACATAAACCAAACGATGAAATTGGTTATTTCTTCATGTATAATGATCAACTCGATACTCCCTAGCCCCCAACAGCCTTTTTTTTCATAACACTTTAACCAGAGTGACGGGAGAGCGGCATTTCAGAAAACGTGCTTATCTCGGCGAGAAAAAGCGATTTCGGCAATAAAATTTAAAACGCGTGTAAAACATAAACCAAACGATGAAATTGGTTATTTCTTCATGTATAATGATCAACTCGATACTCCCTAGCCCCCAACAGCCTTTTTTTTCATAACACTTTAACCAGAGTGACGGGAGAGCGGCATTTCAGAAAACGTGCTTATCTCGGCGAGAAAAAGCGATTTCGGCAATAAAATTTAAAACGCGTGTAAAACATAAACCAAACGATGAAATTGGTTATTTCTTCATGTATAATGATCAACTCGATACTCCCTAGCCCCCAACAGCCTTTTTTTTCATAACACTTTAACCAGAGTGACGGGAGAGCGGCATTTCAGAAAACGTGCTTATCTCGGCGAGAAAAAGCGATTTCGGCAATAAAATTTAAAACGCGTGTAAAACATAAACCAAACGATGAAATTGGTTATTTCTTCATGTATAATGATCAACTCGATACTCCCTAGCCCCCAACAGCCTTTTCTTTCATAACACTTTAACCAGAGTGACGGGAGAGCGGCATTTCAGAAAACGTGCTTATCTCGGCGAGAAAAAGCGATTTCGGCAATAAAATTTAAAACGCGTGTAAAACATAAACCAAACGATGAAATTGGTTATTTCTTCATGTATAATGATCAACTCGATACTCCCTAGCCCCCAACAGCCTTTTTTTTCATAACACTTTAACCAGAGTGACGGGAGAGCGGCATTTCAGAAAACGTGCTTATCTCGGCGAGAAAAAGCGATTTCGGCAATAAAATTTAAAACGCGTGTAAAACATAAACCAAACGATGAAATTGGTTATTTCTTCATGTATAATGATCAACTCGATACTCCCTAGCCCCCAACAGCCTTTTTTTTCATAACACTTTAACCAGAGTGACGGGAGAGCGGCATTTCAGAAAACGTGCTTATCTCGGCGAGAAAAAGCGATTTCGGCAATAAAATTTAAAACGCGTGTAAAACATAAACCAAACGATGAAATTGGTTATTTCTTCATGTATAATGATCAACTCGATACTCCCTAGCCCCCAACAGCCTTTTTTTTCATAACACTTTAACCAGAGTGACGGGAGAGCGGCATTTCAGAAAACGTGCTTATCTCGGCGAGAAAAAGCGATTTCGGCAATAAAATTTAAAACGCGTGTAAAACATAAACCAAACGATGAAATTGGTTATTTCTTCATGTATAATGATCAACTCGATACTCCCTAGCCCCCAACAGCCTTTTTTTTCATAACACTTTAACCAGAGTGACGGGAGAGCGGCATTTCAGAAAACGTGCTTATCTCGGCGAGAAAAAGCGATTTCGGCAATAAAATTTAAAACGCGTGTAAAACATAAACCAAACGATGAAATTGCTTATTTCTTCATGTATAATGATCAACTCGATACTCCCTAGCCCCCAACAGCCTTTTTTTTCATAACACTTTAACCAGAGTGACGGGAGAGCGGCATTTCAGAAAACGTGCTTATCTCGGCGAGAAAAAGCGATTTCGGCAATAAAATTTAAAACGCGTGTAAAACATAAACCAAACGATGAAATTGGTTATTTCTTCATGTATAATGATCAACTCGATACTCCCTAGCCCCCAACAGCCTTTTTTTTCATAACACTTTAACCAGAGTGACGGGAGAGCGGCATTTCAGAAAACGTGCTTATCTCGCGGCGAGAAAAAGCGATTTCGGCAATAAAATTTAAAACGCGTGTAAAACATAAACCAAACGATGAAATTGGTTATTTCTTCATGTATAATGATCAACTCGATACTCCCTAGCCCCCAACAGCCTTTTTTTTCATAACACTTTAACCAGAGTGACGGGAGAGCGGCATTTCAGAAAACGTGCTTATCTCGGCGAGAAAAAGCGATTTCGGCAATAAAATTTAAAACGCGTGTAAAACATAAACCAAACGATGAAATTGGTTATTTCTTCATGTATAATGATCAACTCGATACTCCCTAGCCCCCAACAGCCTTTTTTTTCATAACACTTTAACCAGAGTGACGGGAGAGCGGCATTTCAGAAAACGTGCTTATCTCGGCGAGAAAAAGCGATTTCGGCAATAAAATTTAAAACGCGTGTAAAACATAAACCAAACGATGAAATTGGTTATTTCTTCATGTATAATGATCAACTCGATACTCCCTAGCCCCCAACAGCCTTTTTTTTCATAACACTTTAACCAGAGTGACGGGAGAGCGGCATTTCAGAAAACGTGCTTATCTCGGCGAGAAAAAGCGATTTCGGCAATAAAATTTAAAACGCGTGTAAAACATAAACCAAACGATGAAATTGGTTATTTCTTCATGTATAATGATCAACTCGATACTCCCTAGCCCCCAACAGCCTTTTTTTTCATAACACTTTAACCAGAGTGACGGGAGAGCGGCATTTCAGAAAACGTGCTTATCTCGGCGAGAAAAAGCGATTTCGGCAATAAAATTTAAAACGCGTGTAAAACATAAACCAAACGATGAAATTGGTTATTTCTTCATGTATAATGATCAACTCGATACTCCCTAGCCCCCAACAGCCTTTTTTTTCATAACACTTTAACCAGAGTGACGGGAGAGCGGCATTTCAGAAAACGTGCTTATCTCGGCGAGAAAAAGCGATTTCGGCAATAAAATTTAAAACGCGTGTAAAACATAAACCAAACGATGAAATTGGTTATTTCTTCATGTATAATGATCAACTCGATACTCCCTAGCCCCCAACAGCCTTTTTTTTCATAACACTTTAACCAGAGTGACGGGAGAGCGGCATTTCAGAAAACGTGCTTATCTCGGCGAGAAAAAGCGATTTCGGCAATAAAATTTAAAACGCGTGTAAAACATAAACCAAACGATGAAATTGGTTATTTCTTCATGTATAATGATCAACTCGATACTCCCTAGCCCCCAACAGCCTTTTTTTTCATAACACTTTAACCAGAGTGACGGGAGAGCGGCATTTCAGAAAACGTGCTTATCTCGGCGAGAAAAAGCGATTTCGGCAATAAAATTTAAAACGCGTGTAAAACATAAACCAAACGATGAAATTGGTTATTTCTTCATGTATAATGATCAACTCGATACTCCCTAGCCCCCAACAGCCTTTTTTTTCATAACACTTTAACCAGAGTGACGGGAGAGCGGCATTTCAGAAAACGTGCTTATCTCGGCGAGAAAAAGCGATTTCGGCAATAAAATTTAAAACGCGTGTAAAACATAAACCAAACGATGAAATTGGTTATTTCTTCATGTATAATGATCAACTCGATACTCCCTAGCCCCCAACAGCCTTTTTTTTCATAACACTTTAACCAGAGTGACGGGAGAGCGGCATTTCAGAAAACGTGCTTATCTCGGCGAGAAAAAGCGATTTCGGCAATAAAATTTAAAACGCGTGTAAAACATAAACCAAACGATGAAATTGGTTATTTCTTCATGTATAATGATCAACTCGATACTCCCTAGCCCCCAACAGCCTTTTTTTTCATAACACTTTAACCAGAGTGACGGGAGAGCGGCATTTCAGAAAACGTGCTTATCTCGGCGAGAAAAAGCGATTTCGGCAATAAAATTTAAAACGCGTGTAAAACATAAACCAAACGATGAAATTGGTTATTTCTTCATGTATAATGATCAACTCGATACTCCCTAGCCCCCAACAGCCTTTTTTTTCATAACACTTTAACCAGAGTGACGGGAGAGCGGCATTTCAGAAAACGTGCTTATCTCGGCGAGAAAAAGCGATTTCGGCAATAAAATTTAAAACGCGTGTAAAACATAAACCAAACGATGAAATTGGTTATTTCTTCATGTATAATGATCAACTCGATACTCCCTAGCCCCCAACAGCCTTTTTTTTCATAACACTTTAACCAGAGTGACGGGAGAGCGGCATTTCAGAAAACGTGCTTATCTCGGCGAGAAAAAGCGATTTCGGCAATAAAATTTAAAACGCGTGTAAAACATAAACCAAACGATGAAATTGGTTATTTCTTCATGTATAATGATCAACTCGATACTCCCTAGCCCCCAACAGCCTTTTTTTTCATAACACTTTAACCAGAGTGACGGGAGAGCGGCATTTCAGAAAACGTGCTTATCTCGGCGAGAAAAAGCGATTTCGGCAATAAAATTTAAAACGCGTGTAAAACATAAACCAAACGATGAAATTGGTTATTTCTTCATGTATAATGATCAACTCGATACTCCCTAGCCCCCAACAGCCTTTTTTTTCATAACACTTTAACCAGAGTGACGGGAGAGCGGCATTTCAGAAAACGTGCTTATCTCGGCGAGAAAAAGCGATTTCGGCAATAAAATTTAAAACGCGTGTAAAACATAAACCAAACGATGAAATTGGTTATTTCTTCATGTATAATGATCAACTCGATACTCCCTAGCCCCCAACAGCCTTTTTTTTCATAACACTTTAACCAGAGTGACGGGAGAGCGGCATTTCAGAAAACGTGCTTATCTCGGCGAGAAAAAGCGATTTCGGCAATAAAATTTAAAACGCGTGTAAAACATAAACCAAACGATGAAATTGGTTATTTCTTCATGTATAATGATCAACTCGATACTCCCTAGCCCCCAACAGCCTTTTTTTTCATAACACTTTAACCAGAGTGACGGGAGAGCGGCATTTCAGAAAACGTGCTTATCTCGGCGAGAAAAAGCGATTTCGGCAATAAAATTTAAAACGCGTGTAAAACATAAACCAAACGATGAAATTGGTTATTTCTTCATGTATAATGATCAACTCGATACTCCCTAGCCCCCAACAGCCTTTTTTTTCATAACACTTTAACCAGAGTGACGGGAGAGCGGCATTTCAGAAAACGTGCTTATCTCGGCGAGAAAAAGCGATTTCGGCAATAAAATTTAAAACGCGTGTAAAACATAAACCAAACGATGAAATTGGTTATTTCTTCATGTATAATGATCAACTCGATACTCCCTAGCCCCCAACAGCCTTTTTTTTCATAACACTTTAACCAGAGTGACGGGAGAGCGGCATTTCAGAAAACGTGCTTATCTCGGCGAGAAAAAGCGATTTCGGCAATAAAATTTAAAACGCGTGTAAAACATAAACCAAACGATGAAATTGGTTATTTCTTCATGTATAATGATCAACTCGATACTCCCTAGCCCCCAACAGCCTTTTTTTTCATAACACTTTAACCAGAGTGACGGGAGAGCGGCATTTCAGAAAACGTGCTTATCTCGGCGAGAAAAAGCGATTTCGGCAATAAAATTTAAAACGCGTGTAAAACATAAACCAAACGATGAAATTGGTTATTTCTTCATGTATAATGATCAACTCGATACTCCCTAGCCCCCAACAGCCTTTTTTTTCATAACACTTTAACCAGAGTGACGGGAGAGCGGCATTTCAGAAAACGTGCTTATCTCGGCGAGAAAAAGCGATTTCGGCAATAAAATTTAAAACGCGTGTAAAACATAAACCAAACGATGAAATTGGTTATTTCTTCATGTATAATGATCAACTCGATACTCCCTAGCCCCCAACAGCCTTTTTTTTCATAACACTTTAACCAGAGTGACGGGAGAGCGGCATTTCAGAAAACGTGCTTATCTCGGCGAGAAAAAGCGATTTCGGCAATAAAATTTAAAACGCGTGTAAAACATAAACCAAACGATGAAATTGGTTATTTCTTCATGTATAATGATCAACTCGATACTCCCTAGCCCCCAACAGCCTTTTTTTTCATAACACTTTAACCAGAGTGACGGGAGAGCGGCATTTCAGAAAACGTGCTTATCTCGGCGAGAAAAAGCGATTTCGGCAATAAAATTTAAAACGCGTGTAAAACATAAACCAAACGATGAAATTGGTTATTTCTTCATGTATAATGATCAACTCGATACTCCCTAGCCCCCAACAGCCTTTTTTTTCATAACACTTTAACCAGAGTGACGGGAGAGCGGCATTTCAGAAAACGTGCTTATCTCGGCGAGAAAAAGCGATTTCGGCAATAAAATTTAAAACGCGTGTAAAACATAAACCAAACGATGAAATTGGTTATTTCTTCATGTATAATGATCAACTCGATACTCCCTAGCCCCCAACAGCCTTTTTTTTCATAACACTTTAACCAGAGTGACGGGAGAGCGGCATTTCAGAAAACGTGCTTATCTCGGCGAGAAAAAGCGATTTCGGCAATAAAATTTAAAACGCGTGTAAAACATAAACCAAACGATGAAATTGGTTATTTCTTCATGTATAATGATCAACTCGATACTCCCTAGCCCCCAACAGCCTTTTTTTTCATAACACTTTAACCAGAGTGACGGGAGAGCGGCATTTCAGAAAACGTGCTTATCTCGGCGAGAAAAAGCGATTTCGGCAATAAAATTTAAAACGCGTGTAAAACATAAACCAAACGATGAAATTGGTTATTTCTTCATGTATAATGATCAACTCGATACTCCCTAGCCCCCAACAGCCTTTTTTTTCATAACACTTTAACCAGAGTGACGGGAGAGCGGCATTTCAGAAAACGTGCTTATCTCGGCGAGAAAAAGCGATTTCGGCAATAAAATTTAAAACGCGTGTAAAACATAAACCAAACGATGAAATTGGTTATTTCTTCATGTATAATGATCAACTCGATACTCCCTAGCCCCCAACAGCCTTTTTTTTCATAACACTTTAACCAGAGTGACGGGAGAGCGGCATTTCAGAAAACGTGCTTATCTCGGCGAGAAAAAGCGATTTCGGCAATAAAATTTAAAACGCGTGTAAAACATAAACCAAACGATGAAATTGGTTATTTCTTCATGTATAATGATCAACTCGATACTCCCTAGCCCCCAACAGCCTTTTTTTTCATAACACTTTAACCAGAGTGACGGGAGAGCGGCATTTCAGAAAACGTGCTTATCTCGGCGAGAAAAAGCGATTTCGGCAATACAATTTAAAACGCGTGTAAAACATAAACCAAACGATGAAATTGGTTATTTCTTCATGTATAATGATCAACTCGATACTCCCTAGCCCCCAACAGCCTTTTTTTTCATAACACTTTAACCAGAGTGACGGGAGAGCGGCATTTCAGAAAACGTGCTTATCTCGGCGAGAAAAAGCGATTTCGGCAATAAAATTTAAAACGCGTGTAAAACATAAACCAAACGATGAAATTGGTTATTTCTTCATGTATAATGATCAACTCGATACTCCCTAGCCCCCAACAGCCTTTTTTTTCATAACACTTTAACCAGAGTGACGGGAGAGCGGCATTTCAGAAAACGTGCTTATCTCGGCGAGAAAAAGCGATTTCGGCAATAAAATTTAAAACGCGTGTAAAACATAAACCAAACGATGAAATTGGTTATTTCTTCATGTATAATGATCAACTCGATACTCCCTAGCCCCCAACAGCCTTTTTTTTCATAACACTTTAACCAGAGTGACGGGAGAGCGGCATTTCAGAAAACGTGCTTATCTCGGCGAGAAAAAGCGATTTCGGCAATACAATTTAAAACGCGTGTAAAACATAAACCAAACGATGAAATTGGTTATTTCTTCATGTATAATGATCAACTCGATACTCCCTAGCCCCCAACAGCCTTTTTTTTCATAACACTTTAACCAGAGTGACGGGAGAGCGGCATTTCAGAAAACGTGCTTATCTCGGCGAGAAAAAGCGATTTCGGCAATAAAATTTAAAACGCGTGTAAAACATAAACCAAACGATGAAATTGGTTATTTCTTCATGTATAATGATCAACTCGATACTCCCTAGCCCCCAACAGCCTTTTTTTTCATAACACTTTAACCAGAGTGACGGGAGAGCGGCATTTCAGAAAACGTGCTTATCTCGGCGAGAAAAAGCGATTTCGGCAATAAAATTTAAAACGCGTGTAAAACATAAACCAAACAATGAAATTGGTTATTTCTTCATGTATAATGATCAACTCGATACTCCCTAGCCCCCAACAGCCTTTTTTTTCATAACACTTTAACCAGAGTGACGGGAGAGCGGCATTTCAGAAAACGTGCTTATCTCAGCGAGAAAAAGCGATTTCGGCAATAAAATTTAAAACGCGTGTAAAACATAAACCAAACGATGAAATTAGTTATTTCTTCATGTATAATGATCAACTCGATACTCCCTAGCCCCCAACAGCCTTTTTTTCATAACACTTTAACCAGAGTGACGGGAGAGCGGCATTTCAGAAAACGTGCTTATCTCGGCGAGAAAAAGCGATTTCGGCAATAAAATTTAAAACGCGTGTAAAACATAAACCAAACGATGAAATTGGTTATTTCTTCATGTATAATGATCAACTCGATACTCCCTAGCCCCCAACAGCCTTTTTTTTCATAACACTTTAACCAGAGTGACGGGAGAGCGGCATTTCAGAAAACGTGCTTATCTCGGCGAGAAAAAGCGATTTCGGCAATAAAATTTAAAACGCGTGTAAAACACAAACCAAACGATGAAATTGGTTATTTCTTCATGTATAATGATCAACTCGATACTCCCTAGCCCCCAACAGCCTTTTTTTTCATTACACTTTAACCAGAGTGACGGGAGAGCGGCATTTCAGAAAACGTGCTTATCTCGGCGAGAAAAAGCGATTTCGGCAATAACATTTAAAACGCGTGTAAAACATAAACCAAACGATGAAATTGGTTATTTCTTCATGTATAATGATCAACTCGATACTCCCTAGCCCCCAACAGCCTTTTTTTTCATAACACTTTAACCAGAGTGACGGGAGAGCGGCATTTCAGAAAACGTGCTTATCTCGGCGAGAAAAAGCGATTTCGGCAATAAAATTTAAAACGCGTGTAAAACATAAACCAAACGATGAAATTGGTTATTTCTTCATGTATAATGATCAACTCGATACTCCCTAGCCCCCAACAGCCTTTTTTTTCATAACACTTTAACCAGAGTGACGGGAGAGCGGCATTTCAGAAAACGTGCTTATCTCGGCGAGAAAAAGCGATTTCGGCAATAAAATTTAAAACGCGTGTAAAACATAAACCAAACGATGAAATTGGTTATTTCTTCATGTATAATGATCAACTCGATACTCCCTAGCCCCCAACAGCCTTTTTTTTATAACACTTTAACCAGAGTGACGGGAGAGCGGCATTTCAGAAAACGTGCTTATCTCGGCGAGAAAAAGCGATTTCGGCAATAAAATTTAAAACGCGTGTAAAACATAAACCAAACGATGAAATTGGTTATTTCTTCATGTATAATGATCAACTCGATACTCCCTAGCCCCCAACAGCCTTTTTTTTCATAACACTTTAACCAGAGTGACGAGAGAGCGGCATTTCAGAAAACGTGCTTATCTCGGCGAGAAAAAGCGATTTCGGCAATAAAATTTAAAACGCGTGTAAAACATAAACCAAACGATGAAATTGGTTATTTCTTCATGTATAATGATCAACTCGATACTCCCTAGCCCCCAACAGCCTTTTTTTTCATAACACTTTAACCAGAGTGACGGGAGAGCGGCATTTCAGAAAACGTGCTTATCTCGGCGAGAAAAAGCGATTTCGGCAATAAAATTTAAAACGCGTGTAAAACATAAACCAAACGATGAAATTGGTTATTTCTTCATGTATAATGATCAACTCGATACTCCCTAGCCCCCAACAGCCTTTTTTTTCATAACACTTTAACCAGAGTGACGGGAGAGCGGCATTTCAGAAAACGTGCTTATCTCGGCGAGAAAAAGCGATTTCGGCAATAAAATTTAAAACGCGTGTAAAACATAAACCAAACGATGAAATTGGTTATTTCTTCATGTATAATGATCAACTCGATACTCCCTAGCCCCCAACAGCCTTTTTTTTCATAACACTTTAACCAGAGTGACGGGAGAGCGGCATTTCAGAAAACGTGCTTATCTCGGCGAGAAAAAGCGATTTCGGCAATAAAATTTAAAACGCGTGTAAAACATAAACCAAACGATGAAATTGGTTATTTCTTCATGTATAATGATCAACTCGATACTCCCTAGCCCCCAACAGCCTTGTTTTTCACAACACTTTAACCAGAGTGACGGGAGAGCGGCATTTCAGAAAACGTGCTTATCTCGGCGAGAAAAAGCGATTTCGGCAATAAAATTTAAAACGCGTGTAAAACATAAACCAAACGATGAAATTGGTTATTTCTTCATGTATAATGATCAACTCGAGTCGAGCTCCAGGGAGAGAGGCTGATTTTTCGCTTTTTGAGGCCGACCGACGAACCGGCGCGGGGCGGACTCAAAAGCCCGCAGAGCCGTAGGCACTTAGAAAAGTTTCGCCTTTGGCTGTGAGCTCCAGGGGGAGAGGCTGGTTTTGCGTTATTTTAGGCCGGCTGGAGAACCGGCGCGGGTCGGACGCACAATCCCCGCAGAGCCGTGGGCACTTAGAAAATTTTTGCCAAGTTGGCTCTGAGCGCCTGGTACCTAATATGGAAGTATAGAGGCCGACTTTCGGGCAAGATCACGCCGCGTTAGGCTTCCAGGACCCCGGCTAAGCAATTTTACCGGGCCGCCCGGTTCTTTTTTTGAACCAGCCCGGTTCTTTTTACACTTCCAGCTGGAGCTCAGCAGCGGCTTTTTGCGCAAGATCACGCCGGGTTAGGCTTCCAGAGCCCCGGCTAAGCAATTTTACCGGCCCGCCCGGTTCTTTTTTTTAACCAGCCCGGTTCTTTTTACACTTCCAGCTGGAGCTCACGAGCGGCTTTTTGGACAAGATCACGCCGTGTTAGGCTTCCAGAGCCCCGGCTAAGCAATTTTACCGGCCCGCCCGGTTCTTTTTTTTAACCAGCCCGGTTCTTTTTACACTTCCAGCTGGAGCTCAGCAGCGGGTTTTTGGACAAGATCACGCCGTGTTAGGCTTCCAGAGCCCCGGCTAAGCAATTTTACAGGGTCGCCCGGTTCATTTTTTTAACCAGCCCGGTTTTTTTTACACTTCCAGCTGGAGCTCAGCAGCGGCTTTTTGCACAGTATCACGCCGGGTTAGGCTTCCAGAGCCCCGGCTAAGCAATTTTACCTGGTCGCCCGGTTCTTTTTTTAACCAGCCCGGTTCTTTTTACACTTCCAGCTGGAGCTCAGCATCGTGTAAAACATAAACGAAACGATGAAATTGGTTATTTCTTCATGTATAATGATCAACTCGATACTCCCTAGCCCCCAACAGCCTTTTTTTTCATAACACTTTAACCAGAGTGACGGGAGAGCGGCATTTCAGAAAACGTGCTTATCTCGGCGAGAAAAAGCGATTTCGGCAATAAAATTTAAAACGCGTGTAAAACATAAACCAAACGATGAAATTGGTTATTTCTTCATGTATAATGATCAACTCGATACTCCCTAGCCCCCAACAGCCTTTTTTTTCATAACACTTTAACCAGAGTGACGGGAGAGCGGCATTTCAGAAAACGTGCTTATCTCGGCGAGAAAAAGCGATTTCGGCAATAAAATTTAAAACGCGTGTAAAACATAAACCAAACGATGAAATTGGTTATTTCTTCATGTATAATGATCAACTCGATACTCCCTAGCCCCCAACAGCCTTTTTTTTTTTTCATAACACTTTAACCAGAGTGACGGGAGAGCGGCATTTCAGAAAACGTGCTTATCTCTGCGAGAAAAAGCGATTTCGGCAATAAAATTTAAAACGCGTGTAAAACATAAACCAAACGATGAAATTGGTTATTTCTTCATGTATAATGATCAACTCGATACTCCCTAGCCCCCAACAGCCTTTTTTTTCATAACACTTTAACCAGAGTGACGGGAGAGCGGCATTTCAGAAAACGTGCTTATCTCGGCGAGAAAAAGCGATTTCGGCAATACAATTTAAAACGCGTGTAAAACATAAACCAAACGATGAAATTGGTTATTTCTTCATGTATAATGATCAACTCGATACTCCCTAGCCCCCAACAGCCTTTTTTTTCATAACACTTTAACCAGAGTGACGGGAGAGCGGCATTTCAGAAAACGTGCTTATCTCGGCGAGAAAAAGCGATTTCGGCAATAAAATTTAAAACGCGTGTAAAACATAAACCAAACGATGAAATTGGTTATTTCTTCATGTATAATGATCAACTCGATACTCCCTAGCCCCCAACAGCCTTTTTTTTCATAACACTTTAACCAGAGTGACGGGAGAGCGGCATTTCAGAAAACGTGCTTATCTCGGCGAGAAAAAGCGATTTCGGCAATAAAATTTAAAACGCGTGTAAAACATAAACCAAACGATGAAATTGGTTATTTCTTCATGTATAATGATCAACTCGATACTCCCTAGCCCCCAACAGCCTTTTTTTTCATAACACTTTAACCAGAGTGACGGGAGAGCGGCATTTCAGAAAACGTGCTTATCTCGGCGAGAAAAAGCGATTTCGGCAATAAAATTTAAAACGCGTGTAAAACATAAACCAAACGATGAAATTGGTTATTTCTTTATGTATAATGATCAACTCGATACTCCCTAGCCCCCAACAGCCTTTTCTTTCATAACACTTTAACCAGAGTGACGGGAGAGCGGCATTTCAGAAAACGTGCTTATCTCGGCGAGAAAAAGCGATTTCGGCAATAAAATTTAAAACGCGTGTAAATCATAAACCAAACGATGAAATTGGTTATTTCTTCATGTATAATGATCAACTCGATACTCCCTAGCCCCCAACAGCCTTTTTTTTCATAACACTTTAACCAGAGTGACGGGAGAGCGGCATTTCAGAAAACGTGCTTATCTCGGCGAGAAAAAGCGATTTCGGCAATAAAATTTAAAACGCGTGTAAAACATAAACCAAACGATGAAATTGGTTATTTCTTCATGTATAATGATCAACTCGATACTCCCTAGCCCCCAACAGCCTTTTTTTTCATAACACTTTAACCAGAGTGACGGGAGAGCGGCATTTCAGAAAACGTGCTTATCTCGGCGAGAAAAAGCGATTTCGGCAATAAAATTTGAAACGCGTGTAAAACATAAACCAAACGATGAAATTGCTTATTTCTTCATGTATAATGATCAACTCGATACTCCCTAGCCCCCAACAGCCTTTTTTTTCATAACACTTTAACCAGAGTGACGGGAGAGCGGCATTTCAGAAAACGTGCTTATCTCGGCGAGAAAAAGCGATTTCGGCAATAAAATTTAAAACGCGTGTAAAACATAAACCAAACGATGAAATTGGTTATTTCTTCATGTATAATGATCAACTCGAGTCGAGCTCCAGGGAGAGAGGCTGATTTTTCGCTTTTTGAGGCCGACCGACGAACCGGCGCGGGGCGGACTCAAAAGCCCGCAGAGCCGTAGGCACTTAGAAAAGTTTCGCCTTTGGCTGTGAGCTCCAGGGGGAGAGGCTGGTTTTGCGTTATTTTAGGCCGGCTGGAGAACCGGCGCGGGTCGGACGCACAATCCCCGCAGAGCCGTGGGCACTTAGAAAATTTTTGCCAAGTTGGCTCTGAGCTTCTGGTACCTAATATGGAAGTATAGAGGCCGACTTTCGGGCAAGATCACGCCGCGTTAGGCTTCCAGGACCCCGGCTAAGCAATTTTACCGGGCCGCCCGGTTCTTTTTTTGAACCAGCCCGGTTCTTTTTACACTTCCAGCTGGAGCTCAGCAGCGGCTTTTTGCGCAAGATCACGCCGGGTTAGGCTTCCAGAGCCCCGGCTAAGCAATTTTACCGGCCCGCCCGGTTCTTTTTTTTAACCAGCCCGGTTCTTTTTACACTTCCAGCTGGAGCTCACGAGCGGCTTTTTGGACAAGATCACGCCGTGTTAGGCTTCCAGAGCCCCGGCTAAGCAATTTTACCGGCCCGCCCGGTTCTTTTTTTTAACCAGCCCGGTTCTTTTTACACTTCCAGCTGGAGCTCAGCAGCGGGTTTTTGGACAAGATCACGCCGTGTTAGGCTTCCAGAGCCCCGGCTAAGCAATTTTACAGGGTCGCCCGGTTCATTTTTTTAACCAGCCCGGTTTTTTTTACACTTCCAGCTGGAGCTCAGCAGCGGCTTTTTGCACAGTATCACGCCGGGTTAGGCTTCCAGAGCCCCGGCTAAGCAATTTTACCGGGCCGCCCGGTTCTTTTTTTTTAACCAGCCCGGTTCTTTTTACACTTCCAGCTGGAGCTCAGCAGCGGCTTTTTGGACAAGATCACGCCGTGTTAGGCTTCCAGATCCCCGGCTAAGCAATTTTACCGGGTCGCCCGGTTCTTTTTTTTAACTAGCCCGGTTCTTTTTACACTTCCAGCTGGAGCTCAGCAGCGGCTTTTTGGACAAGATCACGCCGTGTTAGGCTTCCAGAGCCCCGGCTAAGCAATTTTACCGGGTCGCCCGGTTCTTTTTTTTAACTAGCCCGGTTCTTTTTACACTTCCAGCTGGAGCTCAGCAGCGGCTTTTTGGACAAGATCACGCCGTGTTAGGCTTCCAGAGCCCCGGCTAAGCAATTTTACCGGGTCGCCCGGTTCTTTTTTTAACCAGCCCGGTTCTTTTTACACTTCCAGCTGGAGCTCAGCATCGTGTAAAACATAAACCAAACGATGAAATTGGTTATTTCTTCATGTATAATGATCAACTCGATACTTCCTAGCCCCCAACAGCCTTTTTTTTCATAACACTTTAACCAGAGTGACGGGAGAGCGGCATTTCAGAAAACGTGCTTATCTCGGCGAGAAAAAGCGATTTCGGCAATAAAATTTAAAACGCGTGTAAAACATAAACCAAACGATGAAATTGGTTATTTCTTCATGTATAATGATCAACTCGATACTCCCTAGCCCCCAACAGCCTTTTTTTTCATAACACTTTAACCAGAGTGACGGGAGAGCGGCATTTCAGAAAACGTGCTTATCTCGGCGAGAAAAAGCGATTTCGGCAATAAAATTTAAAACGCGTGTAAAACATAAACCAAACGATGAAATTGGTTATTTCTTCATGTATAATGATCAACTCGATACTCCCTAGCCCCCAACAGCCTTTTTTTTCATAACACTTTAACCAGAGTGACGGGAGAGCGGCATTTCAGAAAACGTGCTTATCTCGGCGAGAAAAAGCGATTTCGGCAATAAAATTTAAAACGCGTGTAAAACATAAACCAAACGATGAAATTGGTTATTTCTTCATGTATAATGATCAACTCGATACTCCCTAGCCCCCAACAGCCTTTTTTTTCATAACACTTTAACCAGAGTGACGGGAGAGCGGCATTTCAGAAAACGTGCTTATCTCGGCGAGAAAAAGCGATTTCGGCAATAAAATTTAAAACGCGTGTAAAACATAAACCAAACGATGAAATTGGTTATTTCTTCATGTATAATGATCAACTCGATACTCCCTAGCCCCCAACAGCCTTTTTTTTCATAACACTTTAACCAGAGTGACGGGAGAGCGGCATTTCAGAAAACGTGCTTATCTCGGCGAGAAAAAGCGATTTCGGCAATAAAATTTAAAACGCGTGTAAAACATAAACCAAACGATGAAATTGGTTATTTCTTCATGTATAATGATCAACTCGATACTCCCTAGCCCCCAACAGCCTTTTCTTTCATAACACTTTAACCAGAGTGACGGGAGAGCGGCATTTCAGAAAACGTGCTTATCTCGGCGAGAAAAAGCGATTTCGGCAATAAAATTTAAAACGCGTGTAAAACATAAACCAAACGATGAAATTGGTTATTTCTTCATGTATAATGATCAACTCGATACTCCCTAGCCCCCAACAGCCTTTTTTTTCATAACACTTTAACCAGAGTGACGGGAGAGCGGCATTTCAGAAAACGTGCTTATCTCGGCGAGAAAAAGCGATTTCGGCAATAAAATTTAAAACGCGTGTAAAACATAAACCAAACGATGAAATTGGTTATTTCTTCATGTATAATGATCAACTCGATACTCCCTAGCCCCCAACAGCCTTTTTTTTCATAACACTTTAACCAGAGTGACGGGAGAGCGGCATTTCAGAAAACGTGCTTATCTCGGCGAGAAAAAGCGATTTCGGCAATAAAATTTAAAACGCGTGTAAAACATAAACCAAACGATGAAATTGGTTATTTCTTCATGTATAATGATCAACTCGATACTCCCTAGCCCCCAACAGCCTTTTTTTTCATAACACTTTAACCAGAGTGACGGGAGAGCGGCATTTCAGAAAACGTGCTTATCTCGGCGAGAAAAAGCGATTTCGGCAATAAAATTTAAAACGCGTGTAAAACATAAACCAAACGATGAAATTGGTTATTTCTTCATGTATAATGATCAACTCGATACTCCCTAGCCCCCAACAGCCTTTTTTTTCATAACACTTTAACCAGAGTGACGGGAGAGCGGCATTTCAGAAAACGTGCTTATCTCGGCGAGAAAAAGCGATTTCGGCAATAAAATTTAAAACGCGTGTAAAACATAAACCAAACGATGAAATTGGTTATTTCTTCATGTATAATGATCAACTCGATACTCCCTAGCCCCCAACAGCCTTTTTTTTCATAACACTTTAACCAGAGTGACGGGAGAGCGGCATTTCAGAAAACGTGCTTATCTCGGCGAGAAAAAGCGATTTCGGCAATAAAATTTAAAACGCGTGTAAAACATAAACCAAACGATGAAATTGGTTATTTCTTCATGTATAATGATCAACTCGATACTCCCTAGCCCCCAACAGCCTTTTTTTTCATAACACTTTAACCAGAGTGACGGGAGAGCGGCATTTCAGAAAACGTGCTTATCTCGGCGAGAAAAAGCGATTTCGGCAATAAAATTTAAAACGCGTGTAAAACATAAATCAAACGATGAAATTGGTTATTTCTTCATGTATAATGATCAACTCGATACTCCCTAGCCCCCAACAGCCTTTTTTTTCATAACACTTTAACCAGAGTGACGGGAGAGCGGCATTTCAGAAAACGTGCTTATCTCGGCGAGAAAAAGCGATTTCGGCAATAAAATTTAAAACGCGTGTAAAACATAAACCAAACGATGAAATTGGTTATTTCTTCATGTATAAAGATCAACTCGATACTCCCTAGCCCCCAACAGCCTTTTTTTTCATAACACTTTAACCAGAGTGACGGGAGAGCGGCATTTCAGAAAACGTGCTTATCTCGGCGAGAAAAAGCGATTTGGGCAATAAAATTTAAAACGCGTGTAAAACATAAACCAAACGATGAAATTGGTTATTTCTTCATGTATAATGATCAACTCGATACTCCCTAGCCCCCAACAGCCTTTTTTTTCATAACACTTTAACCAGAGTGACGGGAGAGCGGCATTTCAGAAAACGTGCTTATCTCGGCGAGAAAAAGCGATTTCGGCAATAAAATTTAAAACGCGTGTAAAACATAAACCAAACAATGAAATTGGTTATTTCTTCATGTATAATGATCAACTCGATACTCCCTAGCCCCCAACAGCCTTTTTTTTCATAACACTTTAACCAGAGTGACGGGAGAGCGGCATTTCAGAAAACGTGCTTATCTCAGCGAGAAAAAGCGATTTCGGCAATAAAATTTAAAACGCGTGTAAAACATAAACCAAACGATGAAATTAGGTTATTTCTTCATGTATAATGATCAACTCGATACTCCCTAGCCCCCAACAGCCTTTTTTTCATAACACTTTAACCAGAGTGACGGGAGAGCGGCATTTCAGAAAACGTGCTTATCTCGGCGAGAAAAAGCGATTTCGGCAATAAAATTTAAAACGCGTGTAAAACATAAACCAAACGATGAAATTGGTTATTTCTTCATGTATAATGATCAACTCGATACTCCCTAGCCCCCAACAGCCTTTTTTTTCATAACACTTTAACCAGAGTGACGGGAGAGCGGCATTTCAGAAAACGTGCTTATCTCGGCGAGAAAAAGCGATTTCGGCAATAAAATTTAAAACGCGTGTAAAACATAAACCAAACGATGAAATTGGTTATTTCTTCATGTATAATGATCAACTCGATACTCCCTAGCCCCCAACAGCCTTTTTTTTCATAACACTTTAACCAGAGTGACGGGAGAGCGGCATTTCAGAAAACGTGCTTATCTCGGCGAGAAAAAGCGATTTCGGCAATAAAATTTAAAACGCGTGTAAAACATAAACCAAACGATGAAATTGGTTATTTCTTCATGTATAATGATCAACTCGATACTCCCTAGCCCCCAACAGCCTTTTTTTTCATAACACTTTAACCAGAGTGACGGGAGAGCGGCATTTCAGAAAACGTGCTTATCTCGGCGAGAAAAAGCGATTTCGGCAATAAAATTTAAAACGCGTGTAAAACATAAACCAAACGATGAAATTGGTTATTTCTTCATGTATAATGATCAACTCGATACTCCCTAGCCCCCAACAGCCTTTTTTTTCATAACACTTTAACCAGAGTGACGGGAGAGCGGCATTTCAGAAAACGTGCTTATCTCGGCGAGAAAAAGCGATTTCGGCAATAAAATTTAAAACGCGTGTAAAACATAAACCAAACGATGAAATTGGTTATTTCTTCATGTATAGATGATCAACTCGATACTCCCTAGCCCCCAACAGCCTTTTTTTTCATAACACTTTAACCAGAGTGACGGGAGAGCGGCATTTCAGAAAACGTGCTTATCTCGGCGAGAAAAAGCGATTTCGGCAATAAAATTTAAAACGCGTG
>NW_028232293.1:45000-61231 GCF_054491065.1 Syngnathus leptorhynchus | reverse complement strand
TAGCCGTTTTTTCGAAAGTCGACACTTAGCCGTTTTTTTGGAAGTTGACACTTAGTCGTTTTTTCGAAAGTTGACACTTAGTCGTTTTTTCGCCACAATTGGCTCTGAGCTCCAGGGGGAGAGCCTGGTTTTGCCTTATTTCAGGCCGGCTGGGGAACCGGCGCGGGTCGGATGCACGAGCCCGGCAGAGCCGTGGGCACTTAGAAAATTTTCGCCGATTAAGCTGGGACCTCCAGGCGGAGACCGGCATTCCTCGTCCTCGGGGTTCGACCCAGGAACCGGCGCTGGGCAGACGCCGTAGCCACGCAGAGCCGTGGGCACTTAGAAAATATTCGCCAAGTTGGCTCTGAGCTCCAGGCGGAGAGGCTGGTTTTGCCTTATTTCAGGCCGGCTGGGGAACCGGCGCGGGTCGGATGCACGAGCCCGCAGAGCCGTGGGCACTTTGCCATTTTCTCAGAGTCGACACTTAGTCGTTTTTTCAGAGAGGCGACACTCTGTCGTTTTTTCGAAAGTTGACACTTTGCCGTTTTTTCAGAGAGGCGACACTTAGCCGTTTTTTCGAAAGGCGACACTTAGCCGTTTTTTCGAAAGTCGACACTTAGCCGTTTTTTCAGAGATGTGACACTTTGCCGTTTTTTCGAAAGTCGACACTTAGCCGTTTTTTCAGAGATGTGACACTTAGAAACTTTTTGCCAAGTTGGCTGTGAGCTCCAGGAGGAGACCGTTATTTTTCGTCATTCGAGGCCGACTGCGGAACCGGCGCTGGGCGGACGCCAAAGCTCGGCAGGGCCGTGGGCACTTAGAAACTTTTTGCCAAGTTGGCTGTGAGCTCCAGGAGGAGACCGTTATTTTTCGTCATTCGAGGCCGACTGCGGAACCGGCGCTGGGCGGACGCCAAAGCTCGGCAGGGCCGTGGGCACTTAGAAACTTTTTGCCAAGTTGGCTGTGAGCTCCAGGAGGAGACCGTTATTTTTCGTCATTCGAGGCCGACTGCGGAACCGGCGCTGGGCGGACGCCAAAGCTCGGCAGGGCCGTGGGCACTTAGAAACTTTTTGCCAAGTTGGCTGTGAGCTCCAGGAGGAGACCGTTATTTTTCGTCATTCGAGGCCGACTGCGGAACCGGCGCTGGGCGGACGCCAAAGCTCGGCAGGGCCGTGGGCACTTAGAAACTTTTTGCCAAGTTGGCTGTGAGCTCCAGGAGGAGACCGTTATTTTTCGTCATTCGAGGCCGACTGCGGAACCGGCGCTGGGCGGACGCCAAAGCTCGGCAGGGCCGTGGGCACTTAGAAACTTTTTGCCAAGTTGGCTGTGAGCTCCAGGAGGAGACCGTTATTTTTCGTCATTCGAGGCCGACTGCGGAACCGGCGCTGGGCGACGCCAAAGCTCGGCAGGGCCGTGGGCACTTAGAAACTTTTTGCCAAGTTGGCTGTGAGCTCCAGGAGGAGACCGTTATTTTTCGTCATTCGAGGGCCGACTGCGGAACCGGCGCTGGGCGGACGCCAAAGCTCGGCAGGGCCGTGGGCACTTAGAAACTTTTTGCCAAGTTGGCTGTGAGCTCCAGGAGGAGACCGTTATTTTTCGTCATTCGAGGCCGACTGCGGAACCGGCGCTGGGCGGACGCCAAAGCTCGGCAGGGCCGTGGGCACTTAGAAACTTTTTGCCAAGTTGGCTGTGAGCTCCAGGAGGAGACCGTTATTTTTCGTCATTCGAGGCCGACTGCGGAACCGGCGCTGGGCGGACGCCAAAGCTCGGCAGGGCCGTGGGCACTTAGAAACTTTTTGCCAAGTTGGCTGTGAGCTCCAGGAGGAGACCGTTATTTTTCGTCATTCGAGGCCGACTGCGGAACCGGCGCTGGGCGGACGCCAAAGCTCGGCAGGGCCGTGGGCACTTAGAAACTTTTTGCCAAGTTGGCTGTGAGCTCCAGGAGGAGACCGTTATTTTTCGTCATTCGAGGCCGACTGCGGAACCGGCGCTGGGCGGACGCCAAAGCTCGGCAGGGCCGTGGGCACTTAGAAACTTTTTGCCAAGTTGGCTGTGAGCTCCAGGAGGAGACCGTTATTTTTCGTCATTCGAGGCCGACTGCGGAACCGGCGCTGGGCGGACGCCAAAGCTCGGCAGGGCCGTGGGCACTTAGAAACTTTTTGCCAAGTTGGCTGTGAGCTCCAGGAGGAGACCGTTATTTTTCGTCATTCGAGGCCGACTGCGGAACCGGCGCTGGGCGGACGCCAAAGCTCGGCAGGGCCGTGGGCACTTAGAAACTTTTTGCCAAGTTGGCTGTGAGCTCCAGGAGGAGACCGTTATTTTTCGTCATTGGAGGCCGACTGCGGAACCGGCGCTGGGCGGACGCCAAAGCTCGGCAGGGCCGTGGGCACTTAGAAACTTTTTGCCAAGTTGGCTGTGAGCTCCAGGAGGAGACCGTTATTTTTCGTCATTCTAGGCCGGCTGCAGAACCGGCGCGGGTCGGATGCACGAGCCCGCAGAGCCGTGGGCACTTTGCCACTTTTTCGCCACAATTGGCTGTGAGCTCCAGGAGGAGACCGTTATTTTTCGTCATTCTAGGCCGGTTGCAGAACCGGCGCGGCTCGGATGCACGAGCCCGCAGAGCCGTGGGCACTTAGAAAATTTTCAGAGAGGCGACACTTTGCCATTTTTTCAGAGAGGTGACACTTAGTCGTTTTTTCGAAAGTTGACACTTAGCCGTTTTTTCGAAAGTTGACACTTAGTCGTTTTTTCGAAAGTTGACACTTAGTCGTTTTTTCGCCAAAGTGCCCACCTCCAGCGCGTGCCACGGCGCTTTCCAGGTCTTCTATCCGACCTTGTGCTGTCGAGGACGGCGTGTCCGACGCCGTGGGGAGACCAGCACCATCTCCTCCATACTCGTAAACGAGGTGCTTTGGAAAACGGGGGGAAAGTCGATGAGTACACTGACTACTGGGACCATTTCATTGTACTCTGGCGCACCTGAAGACCAAAAAAGGTACTGCACCTTAGCCCGGGTACCTCACCCCCTGGTACCTCGAGGAGAACTTAGAAAAATTTCGTCAAATTTTTGGTGAGCTCCAGGGAAAGAGGCTGATTTTTCGCTTTTTGAGGCCGACCGCCGAACCGGCGCGGGGCGGACTCACAAGCCCCGCAGAGCCGTGGGCACTTAGTCGTTTTTTCAGAGAGGCGACACTTAGTCGTTTTTTCGAAAGGCGACACTTAGCCGTTTTTTCGAAAGTCGACACTTAGCCGTTTTTTCGAAAGTTGACACTTAGTCGTTTTTTTGAAAGTTGACACTTAGTCGTTTTTTCGCTGATTTTGCTGGGACCTCCAGGCGAGGACCGGCGTTTTTCGTCTTCCGGGTTCGACCCGGGAACCAGCGCCGAGCGGACACATTCGCTCGCTAGTGCCGTTGGCACTTAGAAAATTTTTCGTTTGTCATGAGCTCCGGGCGAGGACCGGCGTTTTTCGTCTTCCGGGTTCGACCCGGGAACCAGCGCCGAGCGGACACATTCGCTCGCTAGTGCCGTTGGCACTTAGAAAATTTTTCGTTTGTCATGAGCTCCGGGCGGAGACCGGCGTTTTTCGTCTTCCGGGTTCGACCCGGGAACCAGCGCCGAGCGGACACATTCGCTCGCAAGTGCCGTTGGCACTTAGAAAATTTTTCGTTTGTCATGAGCTCCGGGCGGAGACCGGCGTTTTTCGTCTTCCGGGTTCGACCCGGGAACCAGCGCCGAGCGGACACATTCGCTCGCTAGTGCCGTTGGCACTTAGAAAATTTTTCGTTTGTCATGAGCTCCGGGCGGAGAGCGGCGTTTTTCGTCTTCCGGGTTCGACCCGGGAACCAGCGCCGAGCGGACACATTCGCTCGCTAGTGCCGTTGGCACTTAGAAAATTTTTCGTTTGTCATGAGCTCCGGGCGGAGACCGGCGTTTTTCGTCTTCCGGGTTCGACCCGGGAACCAGCGCCGAGCGGACACATTCGCTCGCTAGTGCCGTTGGCACTTAGAAAATTTTTCGTTTGTCATGAGCTCCGGGCGGAGAGCGGCGTTTTTCGTCTTCCGGGTTCGACCCGGGAACCAGCGCCGAGCGGACACATTCGCTCGCTAGTGCCGTTGGCACTTAGAAAATTTTTCGTTTGTCATGAGCTCCGGGCGGAGAGCGGCGTTTTTCGTCTTCCGGGTTCGACCCGGGAACCAGCGCCGAGCGGACACATTCGCTCGCTAGTGCCGTTGGCACTTAGAAAATTTTTCGTTTGTCATGAGCTCCGGGCGGAGAGCGGCGTTTTTCGTCTTCCGGGTTCGACCCGGGAACCAGCGCCGAGCGGACACATTCGCTCGCTAGTGCCGTTGGCACTTAGAAAATTTTTCGTTTGTCATGAGCTCCGGGCGGAGAGCGGCGTTTTTCGTCTTCCGGGTTCGACCCGGGAACCAGCGCCGAGCGGACACATTCGCTCGCTAGTGCCGTTGGCACTTAGAAAATTTTTCGTTTGTCATGAGCTCCGGGCGGAGAGCGGCGTTTTTCGTCTTCCGGGTTCGACCCGGGAACCAGCGCCGAGCGGACACATTCGCTCGCTAGTGCCGTTGGCACTTAGAAAATTTTTCGTTTGTCATGAGCTCCGGGCGGAGAGCGGCGTTTTTCGTCTTCCGGGTTCGACCCGGGAACCAGCGCCGAGCGGACACATTCGCTCGCTAGTGCCGTTGGCACTTAGAAAATTTTTCGTTTGTCATGAGTTCCGGGCGGAGACCGGCATTTTTCGTCATTCGAGGCCGACGGGGGAACCAGCCGGAGCGGACACGTTTGCTCGGAAGAGCCGTTGGCACTTAGAAAAAATTCCGTGTCTCGTGAGCTCCAGGGGGGACAGGCTGGTTTTATTCATCCGTAGCCGACATGGGAACCAGCGCGGAGCGGATTGGTGTTGCGCTGCCATATACCTCATCTCTCTCAGGAGTCCCCCCCTTATACGTGCCGATGGTGTTTTGGAAAACGGGGGGTAACTGGATGAGTACACTGACTAGGGGGACCAGTACACTAGCGAGTGGGACCAGTACACTGACTAGTGGGACCAACACACTATGAGCGCCTGGTACCTAAAATGGAAGTATAGAGGCCGAATTTCGGGCAAGATCACGCCGGGTTAGGCTTCCAGGACCTCGGCGAAGCAATTTTAACGGGTTGCCCGGTTCTTTTTTGAACCAGCCCGGTTCTTTTTTTTATCCAGCCCGGTTCTTTTTACACTTCCAGCTGGAGCTCGGGAGCGGCTTTTTGCACAAGATCACGCCGTGTTAGGCTTCCAGGACCTCGGCTAAGCAATTTTAACGGGTCGCCCGGTTCTTTTTTGATCCAGCCCGGTTCTTTTTTTATCCAGCCCGGTTCTTTTTACACTTCCAGCTGGAGCTCGGGAGCGGCTTTTTGCACAAGATCACGCCGTGTTAGGCTTCCAGGACCTCGGCTAAGCAATTTTAACGGGTCGCCCGGTTCTTTTTTGATCCAGCCCGGTTCTTTTTTTTATCCAGCCCGGTTCTTTTTACACTTCCAGCTGGAGCTCGGGAGCGGCTTTTTGCACAAGATCACGCCGTGTTAGGCTTCCAGGACCTCGGCGAAGCAATTTTAACGGGTCGCCCGGTTCTTTTTTGATCCAGCCCGGTTCTTTTTTTTATCCAGCCCGGTTCTTTTTACACTTCCAGCTGGAGCTCGGGAGCGGCTTTTTGCACAAGATCACGCCGGGTTAGGCTTCCAGGACCTCGGCTAAGCAATTTTAACGGGTCGCCCGGTTCTTTTTTGATCCAGCCCGGTTCTTTTTTTATCCAGCCCGGTTCTTTTTACACTTCCAGCTGGAGCTCGGGAGCGGCTTTTTGCACAAGATCACGCCGTGTTAGGCTTCCAGGACCTCGGCTAAGCAATTTTAACGGGTCGCCCGGTTCTTTTTTGATCCAGCCCGGTTCTTTTTTTTATCCAGCCTGGTTCTTTTTACACTTCCAGCTGGAGCTCGGGAGCGGCTTTTTGCACAAGAACACGCCGTGTTAGGCTTCCAGGACCTCGGCTAAGCAATTTTAACGGGTCGCCCGGTTCTTTTTTGATCCAGCCCGGTTCTTTTTTTTATCCAGCCTGGTTCTTTTTACACTTCCAGCTGGAGCTCGGGAGCGGCTTTTTGCACAAGAACACGCCGTGTTAGGCTTCCAGGACCTCGGCTAAGCAATTTTAACGGGTCGCCCGGTTCTTTTTTTATCCAGCCCGGTTCTTTTTTTATCCAGCCTGGTTCTTTTTACACTTCCAGCTGGAGCTCGGGAGCGGCTTTTTGCACAAGATCACGCCGTGTTAGGCTTCCAGGACCTCGGCTAAGCAATTTTAACGGGTCGCCCGGTTCTTTTTTGATCCAGCCCGGTTCTTTTTTTTATCCAGCCTGGTTCTTTTTACACTTCCAGCTGGAGCTCGGGAGCGGCTTTTTGCACAAGATCACGCCGTGTTAGGCTTCCAGGACCTCGGCTAAGCAATTTTAACGGGTCGCCCGGTTCTTTTTTGATCCAGCCCGGTTCTTTTTTTTATCCAGCCTGGTTCTTTTTACACTTCCAGCTGGAGCTCGGGAGCGGCTTTTTGCACAAGATCACGCCGTGTTAGGCTTCCAGGACCTCGGCTAAGCAATTTTAACGGGTCGCCCGGTTCTTTTTTGATCCAGCCCGGTTCTTTTTTTTTATCCAGCCTGGTTCTTTTTACACTTCCAGCTGGAGCTCGGGAGCGGCTTTTTGCACAAGAACACGCCGTGTTAGGCTTCCAGGACCTCGGCTAAGCAATTTTAACGGGTCGCCCGGTTCTTTTTTGATCCAGCCCGGTTCTTTTTTTTATCCAGCCTGGTTCTTTTTACACTTCCAGCTGGAGCTCGGGAGCGGCTTTTTGCACAAGATCACGCCGTGTTAGGCTTCCAGGACCTCGGCTAAGCAATTTTAACGGGTCGCCCGGTTCTTTTTTTTATCCAGCCCGGTTCTTTTTTTTTATCCAGCCTGGTTCTTTTTACACTTCCAGCTGGAGCTCGGGAGCGGCTTTTTGCACAAGAACACGCCGTGTTAGGCTTCCAGGACCTCGGCTAAGCAATTTTAACGGGTCGCCCGGTTCTTTTTTGATCCAGCCCGGTTCTTTTTTTTATCCAGCCTGGTTCTTTTTACACTTCCAGCTGGAGCTCGGGAGCGGCTTTTTGCACAAGATCACGCCGTGTTAGGCTTCCAGGACCTCGGCTAAGCAATTTTAACGGGTCGCCCGGTTCTTTTTTGATCCAGCCCGGTTCTTTGTTTTTTATCCAGCCCGGTTCTTTTCACACTTCCAGCTGGAGCTCGGCAGCGGCTATTTGCACAAGATCACGCCGGGTTAGGCTTCCAGGACCTCGGCTAAGCAATTTTAACGGGTCGCCCGGTTCTTTTTTGATCCAGCCCGGTTCTTTTTTTTATCCAGCCCGGTTCTTTTCACACTTCCAGCTGGAGCTCGGGAGCGGCTTTTTGCACAAGATCACGCCGTGTTAGGCTTCCAGGACCTCGGCTAAGCAATTTTAACGGGTCGCCCGGTTCTTTTTTGATCCAGCCCGGTTCTTTTTTTTATCCAGCCTGGTTCTTTTTACACTTCCAGCTGGAGCTCGGGAGCGGCTTTTTGCACAAGAACACGCCGTGTTAGGCTTCCAGGACCTCGGCTAAGCAATTTTAACGGGCCGCCCGGTTCTTTTTTTGATCCAGCCCGGTTCTTTTTACACTTCCAGCTGGAGCTCAGCAGCGGCTTTTTGCACAAGATCACGCCGGGTTAGGCTTCCAGGACCTCGGCTAAGCACTTGTAACGGGCCCTGGTCCACCCCTGCCAGCGCATTTCAAAACTTGGCATTAATTTCGACCTAAGAGACGAAGTCTGATTTTTTTCTACCACTTGGGCGGCCTTTTTGCACCCAGAACACCCGCACCGGCACCATAAATTCGAAGGGTGCCGAGTGCGTCGGCGCAGATTCTGCGACGGAGTGACACTTCCCTCTTGTGGACATTCGGCGGTAGGTGAAATGCGCACTCGGTCTTCTCTTTTCTTTTCCTTCCAGTGAAACTTTGGCAACATTCTGCGAGCTGCTGGCTTCCAGAACCTCGGCCAAGCAGGTGGAGGATTTTTTTCCACTTCCAGCTGGAGGTGAGGAGGGACTTTTTGGGCAAGATCACGCCGACTTAGCAAGCAAGGTGGAAGTGCCAGCATGCAGTGGCTGGAAGTGTGGATGTGGAGCTCCAGCACCCTCCCTGCCTATGGAAGTGTGGAGCTCCAGCACCCTCCCTGCCTATGGAAGTGTGGAGCTCCAGCACCCTCCCTGCCTATGGAAGTGTGGAGCTCCAGCACCCTCCCTGCCTATGGAAGTGTGGAGCTCCAGCACCCTCCCTGCCTATGGAAGTGTGGAGCTCCAGCACCCTCCCTGCCTATGGAAGTGTGGAGCTCCAGCACCCTCCCTGCCTATGGAAGTGTGGAGCTCCAGCACCCTCCCTGCCTATGGAAGTGTGGAGCTCCAGCACCCTCCCTGCCTATGGAAGTGTGGAGCTCCAGCACCCTCCCTGCCTATGGAAGTGTGGAGCTCCAGCACCCTCCCTGCCTATGGAAGTGTGGAGCTCCAGCACCCTCCCTGCCTATGGAAGTGTGGAGCTCCAGCACCCTCCCTGCCTATGGAAGTGTGGAGCTCCAGCACCCTCCCTGCCTATGGAAGTGTGGAGCTCCAGCACCCTCCCTGCCTATGGAAGTGTGGAGCTCCAGCACCCTCCCTGCCTATGGAAGTGTGGAGCTCCAGCACCCTCCCTGCCTATGGAAGTGTGGAGCTCCAGCACCCTCCCTGCCTATGGAAGTGTGGAGCTCCAGCACCCTCCCTGCCTATGGAAGTGTGGAGCTCCAGCACCCTCCCTGCCTATGGAAGTGTGGAGCTCCAGCACCCTCCCTGCCTATGGAAGTGTGGAGCTCCAGCACCCTCCCTGCCTATGGAAGTGTGGAGCTCCAGCACCCTCCCTGCCTATGGAAGTGTGGAGCTCCAGCACCCTCCCTGCCTATGGAAGTGTGGAGCTCCAGCACCCTCCCTGCCTATGGAAGTGTGGAGCTCCAGCACCCTCCCTGCCTATGGAAGTGTGGAGCTCCAGCACCCTCCCTGCCTATGGAAGTGTGGAGCTCCAGCACCCTCCCTGCCTATGGAAGTGTGGAGCTCCAGCACCCTCCCTGCCTATGGAAGTGTGGAGCTCCAGCACCCTCCCTGCCTATGGAAGTGTGGAGCTCCAGCACCCTCCCTGCCTATGGAAGTGTGGAGCTCCAGCACCCTCCCTGCCTATGGAAGTGTGGAGCTCCAGCACCCTCCCTGCCTATGGAAGTGTGGAGCTCCAGCACCCTCCCTGCCTATGGAAGTGTGGAGCTCCAGCACCCTCCCTGCCTATGGAAGTGTGGAGCTCCAGCACCCTCCCTGCCTATGGAAGTGTGGAGCTCCAGCACCCTCCCTGCCTATGGAAGTGTGGAGCTCCAGCACCCTCCCTGCCTATGGAAGTGTGGAGCTCCAGCACCCTCCCTGCCTATGGAAGTGTGGAGCTCCAGCACCCTCCCTGCCTATGGAAGTGTGGAGCTCCAGCACCCTCCCTGCCTATGGAAGTGTGGAGCTCCAGCACCCTCCCTGCCTATGGAAGTGTGGAGCTCCAGCACCCTCCCTGCCTATGGAAGTGTGGAGCTCCAGCACCCTCCCTGCCTATGGAAGTGTGGAGCTCCAGCACCCTCCCTGCCTATGGAAGTGTGGAGCTCCAGCACCCTCCCTGCCTATGGAAGTGTGGAGCTCCAGCACCCTCCCTGCCTATGGAAGTGTGGAGCTCCAGCACCCTCCCTGCCTATGGAAGTGTGGAGCTCCAGCACCCTCCCTGCCTATGGAAGTGTGGAGCTCCAGCACCCTCCCTGCCTATGGAAGTGTGGAGCTCCAGCACCCTCCCTGCCTATGGAAGTGTGGAGCTCCAGCACCCTCCCTGCCTATGGAAGTGTGGAGCTCCAGCACCCTCCCTGCCTATGGAAGTGTGGAGCTCCAGCACCCTCCCTGCCTATGGAAGTGTGGAGCTCCAGCACCCTCCCTGCCTATGGAAGTGTGGAGCTCCAGCACCCTCCCTGCCTATGGAAGTGTGGAGCTCCAGCACCCTCCCTGCCTATGGAAGTGTGGAGCTCCAGCACCCTCCCTGCCTATGGAAGTGTGGAGCTCCAGCACCCTCCCTGCCTATGGAAGTGTGGAGCTCCAGCACCCTCCCTGCCTATGGAAGTGTGGAGCTCCAGCACCCTCCCTGCCTATGGAAGTGTGGAGCTCCAGCACCCTCCCTGCCTATGGAAGTGTGGAGCTCCAGCACCCTCCCTGCCTATGGAAGTGTGGAGCTCCAGCACCCTCCCTGCCTATGGAAGTGTGGAGCTCCAGCACCCTCCCTGCCTATGGAAGTGTGGAGCTCCAGCACCCTCCCTGCCTATGGAAGTGTGGAGCTCCAGCACCCTCCCTGCCTATGGAAGTGTGGAGCTCCAGCACCCTCCCTGCCTATGGAAGTGTGGAGCTCCAGCACCCTCCCTGCCTATGGAAGTGTGGAGCTCCAGCACCCTCCCTGCCTATGGAAGTGTGGAGCTCCAGCACCCTCCCTGCCTATGGAAGTGTGGAGCTCCAGCACCCTCCCTGCCTATGGAAGTGTGGAGCTCCAGCACCCTCCCTGCCTATGGAAGTGTGGAGCTCCAGCACCCTCCCTGCCTATGGAAGTGTGGAGCTCCAGCACCCTCCCTGCCTATGGAAGTGTGGAGCTCCAGCACCCTCCCTGCCTATGGAAGTGTGGAGCTCCAGCACCCTCCGTGCCTAGGGAAGTGTGGAGCTCCAGCACCCTCCGTGCCTATGGAAGAGCCACCTCCGCGGGCATGCTGCTCAACCACGCCGGCCCAGAGTTCCAGCCGCTCGGCTACACTCTCTCACAAGCCCCGCCTGGAGCTCCCCAGCCCGCCCCTGGTACCTCAACTACCGAGGCCAGCCGCTCGACCAGGCCGGCCCAGAGTTCCAGCCGCTCGGATAAGCTCTGTCACTCTCCCGCTAAGCAGCCACCGGTAACGGGGAAATGTCGCCGCCTTGTGGACACGCCGTTGTAAATGAATGGGCTTTCGCACTTAGTGCAATTTTCGCCAGCTCCGTGGCTGCAAGTATGGAGCTATGGAGCTATGGAGCCACCAGACAGGCTGGAGCTCTGGAGCTATGGAAGTATGGAGCTCTGGAGCTATGGAGCTATGGAGCTATGGAGCTCTGGGGCTATGGAGCTATGGAGCTATGGAGCTCTGGAGCTCTGGTGCTATGGAGCTCTGGAGCTCTGGTGCTATGGAGCTATGGAGCTATGGAGCTATGGAGCTATGGAGCTATGGAAGTCTGGAGCTATGGAAGTATGGAGCTATGGAAGTATGGAGCTATGGAGCTATGGAGCTATGGAGCCACCAGCCAGCACCCTCCGTGGCTCAACCACGCCGGCCCAGAGTTCCAGCCGCTCGGCTTCACTCTCTCACAAGCCCCGCCTGGAGCTCCCCAGCCCGCCCCTGGTACCTCAACTACCGAGGCCAGCCGCTCGACCAGGCCGGCCCAGAGTTCCAGCCGCTCGGCTTCACTCTCTCACAAGACCCGCCTGGAGCTCCCCGGCCCACCCCTGGTACCTCAACTACCGAGGCCAGCCGTTCGACCACGCCGGCGCAGAGTTCCAGCCGCTCGGATAAGCTCTGTCACTCTCCTGCCGCGCAGCCACCGGTAACGGGGAAATGTCGCCGCCTTGTGGACACGCCCTTGTAAATGAATGGGCTTTCGCACTTAGTGCAATTTTCGCCAACTCTCTGACTGGAGCTATGGAAGTATGGAGCTATGGAGCCACCAGCCACCCAGGCTGGAGCTATGGAGCTCTGGTGCTATGGAGCTCTGGTGCTATGGAGCTATGGAGCTCTGGAGCTCTGGTGCTATGGAGCTATGGAGCTCTGGAAGTATGGAGCTATGGAGCTCTGGAGGTATGGAGCTATGGAGCCCTGGAGCCCTGGAGCTATGGAGCCCTGGAGCTATGGAGCCCTGGAGCCCTGGAGCTATGGAGCCCTGGAGCTATGGAGCTATGGAGCTCTGGTGCTATGGAGCTATGGAGCTCTGGTGCTATGGAGCTATGGAGCTCTGGTGCTATGGAGCTATGGAGCTCTGGTGCTATGGAGCTATGGAGCTCTGGTGCTATGGAGCTATGGAGCTGGTGCTATGGAGCTATGGAGCTCTGGTGCTATGGAGCTATGGAGCTCTGGTGCTATGGAGCTCTGGTGCTATGGAGCTATGGAGCTCTGGTGCTATGGAGCTATGGAGCTCTGGTGCTATGGAGCTATGGAGCTCTGGTGCTATGGAGCTCTGGTGCTATGGAGCTATGGAGCTCTGGTGCTATGGAGCTCTGGAGCTCTGGAGGTATGGAGCTATGGAGGTATGGAGCCACCAGCCAGCACCCTCCGTGGCTGGATCAATGGAAGTGTTTAGGTACCAGGCGGCCAAAGTGCCGAGGCCTCACGCTCGACCACGCCGGCGCAGAGTTCCAGCCGCTCGGATGAGCTCTGTCACTCTCCCGCCGCGCAGCCACCGGTAACGGGGAAATGTCGCCGCCTTGTGGACACGCCGTTGTAAATGAATGGGCTTTCGCACTTAGTGCAATTTTCGCCAACTCTCTGACTTAGAGCTATGGAAGTATGGAGCTATGGAGCCACCAGCCACCCAGGCTGGAGCTATGGAGCTCTGGAGCTCTGGTGCTATGGAGCTCTGGAGGTATGGAGCTATGGAGCTATGGAGCTATGGAGCTATGGAGCCCTGGAGCTCTGGAGGTATGGAGCTATGGTGCTATGGAGCTCTGAAGCCATGGAGCTCTGGTGCTATGGAGCTCTGGAGCTCTGGAGGTATGGAGCTCTGGAGGTATGGAGCTATGGAGCCCTGGAGCCCTGGAGCTATGGAGCCCTGGAGCTATGGAGCCCTGGAGCCCTGGAGCTATGGAGCCCTGGAGCTATGGAGCCCTGGAGCCCTGGAGCTATGGAGCCCTGGAGCTATGGAGCTATGGAGCCCTGGAGCTATGGAGCTATGGAGCTATGGAGCTCTGGTGCTATGGAGCTATGGAGCTCTGGTGCTATGGAGCTATGGAGCTCTGGTGCTATGGAGCTATGGAGCTCTGGTGCTATGGAGCTATGGAGCTCTGGTGCTATGGAGCTCTGGTGCTATGGAGCTATGGAGCTCTGGTGCTATGGAGCTATGGAGCTCTGGTGCTATGGAGCTATGGAGCTCTGGTGCTATGGAGCTATGGAGCTCTGGAGGTATGGAGCTATGGAGGTATGGAGCCACCAGCCAGCACCCTCCGAGGCTGGATCAATGGAAGTGTTTTAGGTACCAGGCAGCCAAAGGGCCGAGGCCTCACTCTCGACCACGCCGGCGCAGAGTTCCAGCCGCTCGGATAAGCTCTGTCACTCACCCGCCGCGCAGCCACCGGTAACGGGGAAATGTCGCCGCCTTGTGGACACGCCGTTGTAAATGAATGGGCTTTCGCACTTAGTGCAATTTTCGCCAGCTCCGTGGCTGCAAGTATGGAGCTATGGAGCCACCAGCCAGCCAGGCTGGAGCTATGGAAGTATGGAGCCATGGAGCTCCGGAGCTATGGAAGTATGGAGCTATGGAGCTATGGAGCTCTGGAGCTCTGGAGCTCTGGAGCTATGGAGCTATGGAGCCCTGGAGCTATGGAGCTATGGAGCCCTGGTGCTATGGAGCTATGGAGCTCTGGTGCTATGGAGCTATGGAGCTCTGGTGCTATGGAGCTATGGAGCTCTGGTGCTATGGAGCTATGGAGCTCTGGTGCTATGGAGCTATGGAGCTCTGGTGCTATGGAGCTATGGAGCTCTGGTGCTATGGAGCTATGGAGCTCTGGTGCTATGGAGCTCTGGAGCTCTGGTGCTATGGAGCTCTGGAGCTCTGGTGCTATGGAGCTATGGAGCTCTGGTGCTATGGAGCTATGGAGCTCTGGTGCTATGGAGCTATGGAGCTCTGGAGGTATGGAGCTATGGAGGTATGGAGCCACCAGCCAGCACCCTCCGTGGCTGGATCAATGGAAGTGTTTAGGTACCAGGCGGCCAAAGTGCCGAGGCCTCACGCTCGACCACGCCGGCGCAGAGTTCCAGCCGCTCGGATGAGCTCTGTCACTCTCCCGCCGCGCAGCCACCGGTAACGGGGAAATGTCGCCGCCTTGTGGACACGCCGTTGTAAATGAATGGGCTTTCGCACTTAGTGCAATTTTCGCCAACTCTCTGACTTAGAGCTATGGAAGTATGGAGCTATGGAGCCACCAGCCACCCAGGCTGGAGCTATGGAGCTCTGGAGCTATGGAGCTCTGGTGCTATGGAGCTATGGAGCTCTGGTGCTATGGAGCTATGGAGCTCTGGTGCTATGGAGCTATGGAGCTCTGGTGCTATGGAGCTATGTAGCTCTGGTGCTATGGAGCTATGGAGCTCTGGTGCTATGGAGCTATGGAGCTCTGGTGCTATGGAGCTATGGAGCTCTGGTGCTATGGAGCTATGGAGCTCTGGTGCTATGGAGCTATGGAGCTATGGAGCCACCAGCCAGCACCCTCCGTGGCTGGATCAATGGAAGTGTTTTAGGTACCAGGCAGCCAAAGGGCCGGGGCCTCACGCTCGACCACGCCGGCGCAGAGTTCCAGCCGCTCGGATAAGCTCTGTCACTCACCCGCCACGCAGCCACCGGTAACGGGGAAATGTCGCCGCCTGGCGGACACGCCGTTGTAAATGAATGGGCTTTCGCACTTAGTGCAATTTTCGCCAACTCTCTGACTGGAGCTATGGAAGTATGGAGCTATGGAGCCACCAGCCACCCAGGCTGGAGCTATGGAGCTCTGGAGGTATGGAGCTATGGAGCCCTGGAGCTATGGAGCTATGGAGCCCTGGAGCTATGGAGCCCTGGAGCTATGGAGCTATGGAGCCCTGGTGCTATGGAGCTATGGAGCTCTGGTGCTATGGAGCTATGGAGCTCTGGTGCTATGGAGCTATGGAGCTCTGGTGCTATGGAGCTATGGAGCTCTGGTGCTATGGAGCTATGGAGCTCTGGTGCTATGGAGCTATGGAGCTCTGGTGCTATGGAGCTCTGGAGCTCTGGAGGTATGGAGCCACCAGCCAGCACCCTCCGTGGCTGGATCAATGGAAGTGTTTTAGGTACCAGGCAGCCAAAGGGCCGAGGCCTCACGCTCGACCACGCCGGCGCAGAGTTCCAGCCGCTCGGATAAGCTCTGTCACTCACCCGCCGCGCAGCCACCGGTAACGGGGAAATGTCGCCGCCTGGCGGACACGCCGTTGTAAATGAATGGGCTTTCGCACTTAGTGCAATTTTAGCCAACTCCGTGGCTGCAAGTATGGAAGTATGGAGCTATGGAGCCACCAGCCAGCACCCTCCGCGGCTGGAGCTATGGAGCTCCGGGGCTATGGAGCTCCGGGGCTATGGAGCTCCGGGGCTATGGAGCTATGGAGCTATGGAGCTCCGGGGCTATGGAGCTATGGAGCTCCGGGGCTATGGAGCTATGGAGCTCCGGGGCTATGGAGCTCCGGGGCTATGGAGCTCCGGGGCTATGGAGCTATGGAGCTATGGAGCTCCGGGGCTATGGAGCTATGGAGCTCCGGGGCTATGGAGCTATGGAGCTCCGGGGCTATGGAGCTCCGGGGCTATGGAGCTATGGAGCTCCGGGGCTATGGAGCTATGGAGCTCCGGGGCTATGGAGCTCTGGAGCTCTGGAAGTATGGATGATCCAGCACCCTCCGTGGCTGACCGCTGGTGCTCGGGGCCGGTGAACTCGGCACCCGCCTCCGGCGGGTGCCTCGGTGACCGCCGTCGCTTGGGGCCAGTGAACTCGGCACCCGCCTTCGGCGGGTGCCTCGGTGACCGGTTGTCGCTTGGGGCCAGTGAACTCGGCACCCGCCTTCGGCGGGTGCCTCGGTGACCGGTTGTCGCTTGGGGCCGGTGAACTCGGCACCCGCCTTCGGCGGGTGCCTCGGTGACCGGTTGTCGCTTGGGGCCGGTGAACTCGGCACCCGCCTTCGGCGGGTGCCTCGGTGACCGGTTGTCGCTTGGGGCCGGTGAACTCGGCACCCGCCTTCGGCGGGTGCCTCGGTGGCGGTCGGGGTTGGTGCTTGGGGACCGGCTTCGCTTCTGGAAGTCTGGGGGAGGCGGTCTGGTG
>NW_028232293.1:12500-32500 GCF_054491065.1 Syngnathus leptorhynchus | reverse complement strand
AGGGACATTCAATGGGATGAGCCGCGCTCGCCGCGGAACCTTCGAGCGCCGCTACTCAGCAAGTAAACGAGAGGGAGCTGCGCCCGGCCTCGTAAGACGCCTCTTCTCCGGTGCGAGCGCCCCGACGCCGCTGGCCGCCGCCGCCGCCTTGCCGCTATCCCGCCGCGCGTTTGGGGAGGGAGGGCGACCCGTAGGACGGCCCGCCGACTACACGACCGTTTGGCAGAGCGAGTGCAAGGTTAGGCGAGCTGGGCGGTAACTCGGGTTAGTCTGGGGAGACTCGCGGTGGACAGGGTGGCGCGAATCCGGCCGGGCGGCCCCATCGATTAAGCATTGGTAGGGAGCCGAGGATGAGCCGTGCGAAGTGGCCTCGGAGGCGGTCCGTGGGGGACGACGGGGGGGGACGGGCGTCGGCCCTCCGGCCCGAGCAGAGAACGTTCGGTCACCCAAGCGGGAATCTGCGCCCCGGCCCGAGTCGGACTCGGTCGGTGCGGCCCGCTGAGGCCCTCAACTATTCCCGTACGCGGGGGTCGGGAGCTGCGGCGCTGCGCCGGCGACTTACCCGCGCGAGGCACGCACTGCGTGCGGCCAGGATGCGGAGTTGGATCGGCGCTGGTTGGGAACCCTCGGGGAACGAAGGCGGACGGCGGCCAGCCGGCGCCGACGAACCCGTCGGGGAGGGGGCTGGTGGCAGGCGCGATCGGCACTATTGCTGACTGCCGGGAGGGAAGCTGCGCCCCGGCCGAGTCAGACTCAGCCGTTGCGGCCCCCCCGAGCCCGCAGCGCGTAGCGCGGAAGCCATACGCCCCCCCGATGCGGAGCGACAGACGCCCCCACGACCGCGGTTGGTCGGGAAGGCTTTTCGGATAGAGGTCGGACGGTGTGTGTGGACGGCTTCCCGTGGTGCCGCCGCTATCAAGCCGGAGGGTTTGAGAAACGACATTCGCGGAAGGACCGGCGCGGCCGGCGGACGCTCGCACGCGCGGCGCCCGACACTCAGCCGCTCGCTCGGCCTCCGTGGATCGTGGCTAGGTGGGATGGATGCCAAACCGGGTCGTCTCGGTCTCGCCGCAGTACGGTCGCGCCGGGGCCTGCGGGGCGGCGCGGGGAGCGCACGCTCACGCGGCGGCCGGGGCGCTAGAGTGCGACCCGCAGTGGGTAGGAACCGTCCACCCGACGTCGGACGAGCCGAGGCCGATGGAGGCCCTACCAAGGCGGGTCATGAGTGCCAGTCGGTCAGTTGGGTGAGGGGGTACTCGGAGGCCCGCCGGGAGCAGACGGGCGACCGGGGATGGGGGGCGTACGCGGGCGGGCGCCGGGAGAAGACGGCCCGTCCGGGGTCGAATCTCGGCCTGTGTTTTCGGAGCCGGCCGGGCATCACGCTCCCTCCTTGGATGGACAACATTCGTAGTTGACACTTTGTGTCATTTTATCCGAGCGGGCGGGCGCCTCGAGAGGCGGACCGTCCGGGGCGACTCTCGGCCTGTGTTTTCGGAGCCGGCCGGGCCTCACGCTCCCTCCTTGGATGGACAACATTCGTAGTTGACACTTTGTGTCATTTTATCCGAGCGGGCGGGCGCCGCGAGGCGGACCGTCCGGGGCGACTCTCGGCCTGTGTTTTCGGAGCCGGCCGGGCATCACGCTCCCTCCTTGGATGGACAACATTCGTAGTTGACACTTTGTGTCATTTTATCCGAGCGGGCGGGCGCCTCGAGAGGCGGACCGTCCGGGGCGACTCTCGGCCTGTGTTTTCGGAGCCGGCCGGGCCTCACGCTCCCTCCTTGGATGGACAACATTCGTAGTTGACACTTTGTGTCATTTTATCCGAGCAGACGGGCGCCGCGAGGCGGACCGTCCGGGGCGACTCTCGGCCTGTGTTTTCGGAGCCGGCCGGGCATCACGCTCCCTCCTTGGATGGACAACATTCGTAGTTGACACTTTGTGTCATTTTATCCGAGCGGGCGGGCGCCTCGAGAGGCGGACCGTCCGGGGCGACTCTCGGCCTGTGTTTTCGGAGCCGGCCGGGCCTCACGCTCCCTCCTTGGATGGACAACATTCGTAGTTGACACTTTGTGTCATTTTATCCGAGCGGGCGGGCGCCGCGAGGCGGACCGTCCGGGGCGACTCTCGGCCTGTGTTTAAGGAGCCGGCCGGGCATCACGCTCCTTCCTTGGATGGACAACATTCGCAGTTGACACTTTGTGTCATTTTATCCGAGCAGACGGGCGCCGCGAGGCGGACCGTCCGGGGCGACTCTCGGCCTGTGTTTTCGGAGCCGGCCGGGCATCACGCTCCCTCCTTGGATGGACAACATTCGTAGTTGACACTTTGTGTCATTTTATCCGAGCAGACGGGCGCCGCGAGGCGACCGTCCGGGGCGACTCTCGGCCTGTGTTTAAGGAGCCGGCCGGGCATCACGCTCCTTCCTTGGATGGACAACATTCGTAGTTGACACTTTGTGTCATTTTATCCGAGCGGGCGGGCGCCGCGAGGCGGACCGTCCGGGGCGACTCTCGGCCTGTGTTTAAGGAGCCGGCCGGGCATCACGCTCCTTCCTTGGATGGACAACATTCGCAGTTGACACTTTGTGTCATTTTATCCGAGCAGACGGGCGCCGCGAGGCGGACCGTCCGGGGCGACTCTCGGCCTGTGTTTTCGGAGCCGGCCGGGCATCACGCTCCCTCCTTGGATGGACAACATTCGTAGTTGACACTTTGTGTCATTTTATCCGAGCAGACGGGCGCCGCGAGGCGGACCGTCCGGGGCGACTCTCGGCCTGTGTTTAAGGAGCCGGCCGGGCATCACGCTCCTTCCTTGGATGGACAACATTCGCAGTTGACACTTTGTGTCATTTTGTTCGGCCTGTGTTTAAGGAGGCGGCCGTCCTCCACTCGGTCCGTGTTTAAGGAGCGACACTCGCGCTCCGGTTCGGCCTGTATTTAGGGAGGCGGCCGTCCTCCGCTTGGTCTGTGTTAAGGGCGACACTCTGTCCATGTTTGAGGAGCCTGGCCCTGACGCTCCTCTCCGGCCTGTGTTTAAGGAGGCGGCCGTCCTCCCCTTGGTCCGTGTTAAGGGCGACACTCGGTCCATGTTTGAGGAGCCTGGCCCTGACGCTCCTCTCCGGCCTGTGTTTAAGGAGGCGGCCGTCCTCCCCTTGGTCCGTGTTAAGGGCGACACTCGGTCCATGTTTGAGGAGCCTGGCCCTGACGCTCCTCTCCGGCCTGTGTTTAAGGAGGCGGCCGTCCTCCCCTTGGTCCGTGTTAAGGGCGACACTCGGTCCATGTTTGAGGAGCCTGGCCCTGACGCTCCTCTCCGGCCTGTGTTTAAGGAGGCGGCCGTCCTCCCCTTGGTCTGTGTTAAGGGCGACACTCGGTCCATGTTTGAGGAGCCTGGCCCTGACGCTCCTCTCCGGCCTGTGTTTAAGGAGGCGGCCGTCCTCCCCTTGGTCCGTGTTAAGGGCGACACTCGGTCCATGTTTGAGGAGCCTGGCCCTGACGCTCCTCTCCGGCCTGTGTTTAAGGAGGCGGCCGTCCTCCCCTTGGTCCGTGTTAAGGGCGACACTCGGTCCATGTTTGAGGAGCCTGGCCCTGACGCTCCTCTCCGGCCTGTGTTTAAGGAGGCGGCCGTCCTCCCCTTGGTCTGTGTTAAGGGCGACACTCGGTCCATGTTTGAGGAGCCTGGCCCTGACGCTCCTCTCCGGCCTGTGTTTAAGGAGGCGGCCGTCCTCCCCTTGGTCTGTGTTAAGGGCGACACTCGGTCCATGTTTGAGGAGCCTGGCCCTGACGCTCCTCTCCGGCCTGTGTTTAAGGAGGCGGCCGTCCTCCCCTTGGTCTGTGTTAAGGGCGACACTCGGTCCATGTTTGAGGAGCCTGGCCCTGACGCTCCTCTCCGGCCTGTGTTTAAGGAGGCGGCCGTCCTCCCCTTGGTCTGTGTTAAGGGCGACACTCGGTCCGTGTTTAAGGAGCGGCCCTCGCGCTCCGGTTCGGCCTGTATTTAGGGAGGCGGCCGTCCTCCGCTTGGTCTGTGTTAAGGGCGACACTCGGTCCGTGTTTAAGGAGCCGGCCCTGACGCTCCTCTTCGGCCTGTGTTTAAGGAGGCGGCCGTCCTCCACTTCCTTCCATGCACCACCACATTCGCAGTTGACACTTTGCCATTTTTTCAGAGAGGTGACACTTAGTCGTTTTTTCGAAAGTTGACACTTAGTCGTTTTTTCGAAAGTTGACACTTAGTCGTTTTTTCAGAGAGGCGACACTTAGTCGTTTTTTCAGAGGCGACACTTAGTCGTTTTTTCGAAAGTTGACACTTAGCCGTTTTTTCGAAAGTCGACACTTAGCCGTTTTTTTGGAAAGTTGACACTTAGTCGTTTTTTCGAAAGTTGACACTTAGTCGTTTTTTCGCCACAATTGGCTCTGAGCTCCAGGGGGAGAGCCTGGTTTTGCCTTATTTCAGGCCGGCTGGGGAACCGGCGCGGGTCGGATGCACGAGCCCGGCAGAGCCGTGGGCACTTAGAAAATTTTCGCCGATTAAGCTGGGACCTCCAGGCGGAGACCGGCATTCCTCGTCCTCGGGGTTCGACCCAGGAACCGGCGCTGGGCAGACGCCGTAGCCACGCAGAGCCGTGGGCACTTAGAAAATATTCGCCAAGTTGGCTCTGAGCTCCAGGCGGAGAGGCTGGTTTTGCCTTATTTCAGGCCGGCTGGGGAACCGGCGCGGGTCGGATGCACGAGCCCGCAGAGCCGTGGGCACTTTGCCATTTTCTCAGAGTCGACACTTAGTCGTTTTTTCAGAGAGGCGACACTCTGTCGTTTTTTCGAAAGTTGACACTTTGCCGTTTTTTCAGAGAGGCGACACTTAGCCGTTTTTTCGAAAGGCGACACTTAGCCGTTTTTTCGAAAGTCGACACTTAGCCGTTTTTTCAGAGATGTGACACTTTGCCGTTTTTTCGAAAGTCGACACTTAGCCGTTTTTTCAGAGATGTGACACTTAGAAACTTTTTGCCAAGTTGGCTGTGAGCTCCAGGAGGAGACCGTTATTTTTCGTCATTCGAGGCCGACTGCGGAACCGGCGCTGGGCGGACGCCAAAGCTCGGCAGGGCCGTGGGCACTTAGAAACTTTTTGCCAAGTTGGCTGTGAGCTCCAGGAGGAGACCGTTATTTTTCGTCATTCGAGGCCGACTGCGGAACCGGCGCTGGGCGGACGCCAAAGCTCGGCAGGGCCGTGGGCACTTAGAAACTTTTTGCCAAGTTGGCTGTGAGCTCCAGGAGGAGACCGTTATTTTTCGTCATTCGAGGCCGACTGCGGAACCGGCGCTGGGCGGACGCCAAAGCTCGGCAGGGCCGTGGGCACTTAGAAACTTTTTGCCAAGTTGGCTGTGAGCTCCAGGAGGAGACCGTTATTTTTCGTCATTCGAGGCCGACTGCGGAACCGGCGCTGGGCGGACGCCAAAGCTCGGCAGGGCCGTGGGCACTTAGAAACTTTTTGCCAAGTTGGCTGTGAGCTCCAGGAGGAGACCGTTATTTTTCGTCATTCGAGGCCGACTGCGGAACCGGCGCTGGGCGGACGCCAAAGCTCGGCAGGGCCGTGGGCACTTAGAAACTTTTTGCCAAGTTGGCTGTGAGCTCCAGGAGGAGACCGTTATTTTTCGTCATTCGAGGCCGACTGCGGAACCGGCGCTGGGCGGACGCCAAAGCTCGGCAGGGCCGTGGGCACTTAGAAACTTTTTGCCAAGTTGGCTGTGAGCTCCAGGAGGAGACCGTTATTTTTCGTCATTCGAGGCCGACTGCGGAACCGGCGCTGGGCGGACGCCAAAGCTCGGCAGGGCCGTGGGCACTTAGAAACTTTTTGCCAAGTTGGCTGTGAGCTCCAGGAGGAGACCGTTATTTTTCGTCATTCGAGGCCGACTGCGGAACCGGCGCTGGGCGGACGCCAAAGCTCGGCAGGGCCGTGGGCACTTAGAAACTTTTTGCCAAGTTGGCTGTGAGCTCCAGGAGGAGACCGTTATTTTTCGTCATTCGAGGCCGACTGCGGAACCGGCGCTGGGCGGACGCCAAAGCTCGGCAGGGCCGTGGGCACTTAGAAACTTTTTGCCAAGTTGGCTGTGAGCTCCAGGAGGAGACCGTTATTTTTCGTCATTCGAGGCCGACTGCGGAACCGGCGCTGGGCGGACGCCAAAGCTCGGCAGGGCCGTGGGCACTTAGAAACTTTTTGCCAAGTTGGCTGTGAGCTCCAGGAGGAGACCGTTATTTTTCGTCATTCGAGGCCGACTGCGGAACCGGCGCTGGGCGGACGCCAAAGCTCGGCAGGGCCGTGGGCACTTAGAAACTTTTTGCCAAGTTGGCTGTGAGCTCCAGGAGGAGACCGTTATTTTTCGTCATTCGAGGCCGACTGCGGAACCGGCGCTGGGCGGACGCCAAAGCTCGGCAGGGCCGTGGGCACTTAGAAACTTTTTGCCAAGTTGGCTGTGAGCTCCAGGAGGAGACCGTTATTTTTCGTCATTCGAGGCCGACTGCGGAACCGGCGCTGGGCGGACGCCAAAGCTCGGCAGGGCCGTGGGCACTTAGAAACTTTTTGCCAAGTTGGCTGTGAGCTCCAGGAGGAGACCGTTATTTTTCGTCATTGGAGGCCGACTGCGGAACCGGCGCTGGGCGGACGCCAAAGCTCGGCAGGGCCGTGGGCACTTAGAAACTTTTTGCCAAGTTGGCTGTGAGCTCCAGGAGGAGACCGTTATTTTTCGTCATTCTAGGCCGGCTGCAGAACCGGCGCGGGTCGGATGCACGAGCCCGCAGAGCCGTGGGCACTTTGCCACTTTTTCGCCACAATTGGCTGTGAGCTCCAGGAGGAGACCGTTATTTTTCGTCATTCTAGGCCGGTTGCAGAACCGGCGCGGCTCGGATGCACGAGCCCGCAGAGCCGTGGGCACTTAGAAAATTTTCAGAGAGGCGACACTTTGCCATTTTTTCAGAGAGGTGACACTTAGTCGTTTTTTCGAAAGTTGACACTTAGCCGTTTTTTCGAAAGTTGACACTTAGTCGTTTTTTCGAAAGTTGACACTTAGTCGTTTTTTCGCCAAAGTGCCCACCTCCAGCGCGTGCCACGGCGCTTTCCAGGTCTTCTATCCGACCTTGTGCTGTCGAGGACGGCGTGTCCGACGCCGTGGGGAGACCAGCACCATCTCCTCCATACTCGTAAACGAGGTGCTTTGGAAAACGGGGGGAAAGTCGATGAGTACACTGACTACTGGGACCATTTCATTGTACTCTGGCGCACCTGAAGACCAAAAAAGGTACTGCACCTTAGCCCGGGTACCTCACCCCCTGGTACCTCGAGGAGAACTTAGAAAAATTTCGTCAAATTTTTGGTGAGCTCCAGGGAAAGAGGCTGATTTTTCGCTTTTTGAGGCCGACCGCCGAACCGGCGCGGGGCGGACTCACAAGCCCCGCAGAGCCGTGGGCACTTAGTCGTTTTTTCAGAGAGGCGACACTTAGTCGTTTTTTCGAAAGGCGACACTTAGCCGTTTTTTCGAAAGTCGACACTTAGCCGTTTTTTCGAAAGTTGACACTTAGTCGTTTTTTTGAAAGTTGACACTTAGTCGTTTTTTCGCTGATTTTGCTGGGACCTCCAGGCGAGGACCGGCGTTTTTCGTCTTCCGGGTTCGACCCGGGAACCAGCGCCGAGCGGACACATTCGCTCGCTAGTGCCGTTGGCACTTAGAAAATTTTTCGTTTGTCATGAGCTCCGGGCGAGGACCGGCGTTTTTCGTCTTCCGGGTTCGACCCGGGAACCAGCGCCGAGCGGACACATTCGCTCGCTAGTGCCGTTGGCACTTAGAAAATTTTTCGTTTGTCATGAGCTCCGGGCGGAGACCGGCGTTTTTCGTCTTCCGGGTTCGACCCGGGAACCAGCGCCGAGCGGACACATTCGCTCGCAAGTGCCGTTGGCACTTAGAAAATTTTTCGTTTGTCATGAGCTCCGGGCGGAGACCGGCGTTTTTCGTCTTCCGGGTTCGACCCGGGAACCAGCGCCGAGCGGACACATTCGCTCGCTAGTGCCGTTGGCACTTAGAAAATTTTTCGTTTGTCATGAGCTCCGGGCGGAGAGCGGCGTTTTTCGTCTTCCGGGTTCGACCCGGGAACCAGCGCCGAGCGGACACATTCGCTCGCTAGTGCCGTTGGCACTTAGAAAATTTTTCGTTTGTCATGAGCTCCGGGCGGAGACCGGCGTTTTTCGTCTTCCGGGTTCGACCCGGGAACCAGCGCCGAGCGGACACATTCGCTCGCTAGTGCCGTTGGCACTTAGAAAATTTTTCGTTTGTCATGAGCTCCGGGCGGAGAGCGGCGTTTTTCGTCTTCCGGGTTCGACCCGGGAACCAGCGCCGAGCGGACACATTCGCTCGCTAGTGCCGTTGGCACTTAGAAAATTTTTCGTTTGTCATGAGCTCCGGGCGGAGAGCGGCGTTTTTCGTCTTCCGGGTTCGACCCGGGAACCAGCGCCGAGCGGACACATTCGCTCGCTAGTGCCGTTGGCACTTAGAAAATTTTTCGTTTGTCATGAGCTCCGGGCGGAGAGCGGCGTTTTTCGTCTTCCGGGTTCGACCCGGGAACCAGCGCCGAGCGGACACATTCGCTCGCTAGTGCCGTTGGCACTTAGAAAATTTTTCGTTTGTCATGAGCTCCGGGCGGAGAGCGGCGTTTTTCGTCTTCCGGGTTCGACCCGGGAACCAGCGCCGAGCGGACACATTCGCTCGCTAGTGCCGTTGGCACTTAGAAAATTTTTCGTTTGTCATGAGCTCCGGGCGGAGAGCGGCGTTTTTCGTCTTCCGGGTTCGACCCGGGAACCAGCGCCGAGCGGACACATTCGCTCGCTAGTGCCGTTGGCACTTAGAAAATTTTTCGTTTGTCATGAGCTCCGGGCGGAGAGCGGCGTTTTTCGTCTTCCGGGTTCGACCCGGGAACCAGCGCCGAGCGGACACATTCGCTCGCTAGTGCCGTTGGCACTTAGAAAATTTTTCGTTTGTCATGAGTTCCGGGCGGAGACCGGCATTTTTCGTCATTCGAGGCCGACGGGGGAACCAGCCGGAGCGGACACGTTTGCTCGGAAGAGCCGTTGGCACTTAGAAAAAATTCCGTGTCTCGTGAGCTCCAGGGGGGACAGGCTGGTTTTATTCATCCGTAGCCGACATGGGAACCAGCGCGGAGCGGATTGGTGTTGCGCTGCCATATACCTCATCTCTCTCAGGAGTCCCCCCCTTATACGTGCCGATGGTGTTTTGGAAAACGGGGGGTAACTGGATGAGTACACTGACTAGGGGGACCAGTACACTAGCGAGTGGGACCAGTACACTGACTAGTGGGACCAACACACTATGAGCGCCTGGTACCTAAAATGGAAGTATAGAGGCCGAATTTCGGGCAAGATCACGCCGGGTTAGGCTTCCAGGACCTCGGCGAAGCAATTTTAACGGGTTGCCCGGTTCTTTTTTGAACCAGCCCGGTTCTTTTTTTTATCCAGCCCGGTTCTTTTTACACTTCCAGCTGGAGCTCGGGAGCGGCTTTTTGCACAAGATCACGCCGTGTTAGGCTTCCAGGACCTCGGCTAAGCAATTTTAACGGGTCGCCCGGTTCTTTTTTGATCCAGCCCGGTTCTTTTTTTATCCAGCCCGGTTCTTTTTACACTTCCAGCTGGAGCTCGGGAGCGGCTTTTTGCACAAGATCACGCCGTGTTAGGCTTCCAGGACCTCGGCTAAGCAATTTTAACGGGTCGCCCGGTTCTTTTTTGATCCAGCCCGGTTCTTTTTTTTATCCAGCCCGGTTCTTTTTACACTTCCAGCTGGAGCTCGGGAGCGGCTTTTTGCACAAGATCACGCCGTGTTAGGCTTCCAGGACCTCGGCGAAGCAATTTTAACGGGTCGCCCGGTTCTTTTTTGATCCAGCCCGGTTCTTTTTTTTATCCAGCCCGGTTCTTTTTACACTTCCAGCTGGAGCTCGGGAGCGGCTTTTTGCACAAGATCACGCCGGGTTAGGCTTCCAGGACCTCGGCTAAGCAATTTTAACGGGTCGCCCGGTTCTTTTTTGATCCAGCCCGGTTCTTTTTTTATCCAGCCCGGTTCTTTTTACACTTCCAGCTGGAGCTCGGGAGCGGCTTTTTGCACAAGATCACGCCGTGTTAGGCTTCCAGGACCTCGGCTAAGCAATTTTAACGGGTCGCCCGGTTCTTTTTTGATCCAGCCCGGTTCTTTTTTTTATCCAGCCTGGTTCTTTTTACACTTCCAGCTGGAGCTCGGGAGCGGCTTTTTGCACAAGAACACGCCGTGTTAGGCTTCCAGGACCTCGGCTAAGCAATTTTAACGGGTCGCCCGGTTCTTTTTTGATCCAGCCCGGTTCTTTTTTTTATCCAGCCTGGTTCTTTTTACACTTCCAGCTGGAGCTCGGGAGCGGCTTTTTGCACAAGAACACGCCGTGTTAGGCTTCCAGGACCTCGGCTAAGCAATTTTAACGGGTCGCCCGGTTCTTTTTTTATCCAGCCCGGTTCTTTTTTTATCCAGCCTGGTTCTTTTTACACTTCCAGCTGGAGCTCGGGAGCGGCTTTTTGCACAAGATCACGCCGTGTTAGGCTTCCAGGACCTCGGCTAAGCAATTTTAACGGGTCGCCCGGTTCTTTTTTGATCCAGCCCGGTTCTTTTTTTTATCCAGCCTGGTTCTTTTTACACTTCCAGCTGGAGCTCGGGAGCGGCTTTTTGCACAAGATCACGCCGTGTTAGGCTTCCAGGACCTCGGCTAAGCAATTTTAACGGGTCGCCCGGTTCTTTTTTGATCCAGCCCGGTTCTTTTTTTTATCCAGCCTGGTTCTTTTTACACTTCCAGCTGGAGCTCGGGAGCGGCTTTTTGCACAAGATCACGCCGTGTTAGGCTTCCAGGACCTCGGCTAAGCAATTTTAACGGGTCGCCCGGTTCTTTTTTGATCCAGCCCGGTTCTTTTTTTTTATCCAGCCTGGTTCTTTTTACACTTCCAGCTGGAGCTCGGGAGCGGCTTTTTGCACAAGAACACGCCGTGTTAGGCTTCCAGGACCTCGGCTAAGCAATTTTAACGGGTCGCCCGGTTCTTTTTTGATCCAGCCCGGTTCTTTTTTTTATCCAGCCTGGTTCTTTTTACACTTCCAGCTGGAGCTCGGGAGCGGCTTTTTGCACAAGATCACGCCGTGTTAGGCTTCCAGGACCTCGGCTAAGCAATTTTAACGGGTCGCCCGGTTCTTTTTTTTATCCAGCCCGGTTCTTTTTTTTTATCCAGCCTGGTTCTTTTTACACTTCCAGCTGGAGCTCGGGAGCGGCTTTTTGCACAAGAACACGCCGTGTTAGGCTTCCAGGACCTCGGCTAAGCAATTTTAACGGGTCGCCCGGTTCTTTTTTGATCCAGCCCGGTTCTTTTTTTTATCCAGCCTGGTTCTTTTTACACTTCCAGCTGGAGCTCGGGAGCGGCTTTTTGCACAAGATCACGCCGTGTTAGGCTTCCAGGACCTCGGCTAAGCAATTTTAACGGGTCGCCCGGTTCTTTTTTGATCCAGCCCGGTTCTTTGTTTTTTATCCAGCCCGGTTCTTTTCACACTTCCAGCTGGAGCTCGGCAGCGGCTATTTGCACAAGATCACGCCGGGTTAGGCTTCCAGGACCTCGGCTAAGCAATTTTAACGGGTCGCCCGGTTCTTTTTTGATCCAGCCCGGTTCTTTTTTTTATCCAGCCCGGTTCTTTTCACACTTCCAGCTGGAGCTCGGGAGCGGCTTTTTGCACAAGATCACGCCGTGTTAGGCTTCCAGGACCTCGGCTAAGCAATTTTAACGGGTCGCCCGGTTCTTTTTTGATCCAGCCCGGTTCTTTTTTTTATCCAGCCTGGTTCTTTTTACACTTCCAGCTGGAGCTCGGGAGCGGCTTTTTGCACAAGAACACGCCGTGTTAGGCTTCCAGGACCTCGGCTAAGCAATTTTAACGGGCCGCCCGGTTCTTTTTTTGATCCAGCCCGGTTCTTTTTACACTTCCAGCTGGAGCTCAGCAGCGGCTTTTTGCACAAGATCACGCCGGGTTAGGCTTCCAGGACCTCGGCTAAGCACTTGTAACGGGCCCTGGTCCACCCCTGCCAGCGCATTTCAAAACTTGGCATTAATTTCGACCTAAGAGACGAAGTCTGATTTTTTTCTACCACTTGGGCGGCCTTTTTGCACCCAGAACACCCGCACCGGCACCATAAATTCGAAGGGTGCCGAGTGCGTCGGCGCAGATTCTGCGACGGAGTGACACTTCCCTCTTGTGGACATTCGGCGGTAGGTGAAATGCGCACTCGGTCTTCTCTTTTCTTTTCCTTCCAGTGAAACTTTGGCAACATTCTGCGAGCTGCTGGCTTCCAGAACCTCGGCCAAGCAGGTGGAGGATTTTTTTCCACTTCCAGCTGGAGGTGAGGAGGGACTTTTTGGGCAAGATCACGCCGACTTAGCAAGCAAGGTGGAAGTGCCAGCATGCAGTGGCTGGAAGTGTGGATGTGGAGCTCCAGCACCCTCCCTGCCTATGGAAGTGTGGAGCTCCAGCACCCTCCCTGCCTATGGAAGTGTGGAGCTCCAGCACCCTCCCTGCCTATGGAAGTGTGGAGCTCCAGCACCCTCCCTGCCTATGGAAGTGTGGAGCTCCAGCACCCTCCCTGCCTATGGAAGTGTGGAGCTCCAGCACCCTCCCTGCCTATGGAAGTGTGGAGCTCCAGCACCCTCCCTGCCTATGGAAGTGTGGAGCTCCAGCACCCTCCCTGCCTATGGAAGTGTGGAGCTCCAGCACCCTCCCTGCCTATGGAAGTGTGGAGCTCCAGCACCCTCCCTGCCTATGGAAGTGTGGAGCTCCAGCACCCTCCCTGCCTATGGAAGTGTGGAGCTCCAGCACCCTCCCTGCCTATGGAAGTGTGGAGCTCCAGCACCCTCCCTGCCTATGGAAGTGTGGAGCTCCAGCACCCTCCCTGCCTATGGAAGTGTGGAGCTCCAGCACCCTCCCTGCCTATGGAAGTGTGGAGCTCCAGCACCCTCCCTGCCTATGGAAGTGTGGAGCTCCAGCACCCTCCCTGCCTATGGAAGTGTGGAGCTCCAGCACCCTCCCTGCCTATGGAAGTGTGGAGCTCCAGCACCCTCCCTGCCTATGGAAGTGTGGAGCTCCAGCACCCTCCCTGCCTATGGAAGTGTGGAGCTCCAGCACCCTCCCTGCCTATGGAAGTGTGGAGCTCCAGCACCCTCCCTGCCTATGGAAGTGTGGAGCTCCAGCACCCTCCCTGCCTATGGAAGTGTGGAGCTCCAGCACCCTCCCTGCCTATGGAAGTGTGGAGCTCCAGCACCCTCCCTGCCTATGGAAGTGTGGAGCTCCAGCACCCTCCCTGCCTATGGAAGTGTGGAGCTCCAGCACCCTCCCTGCCTATGGAAGTGTGGAGCTCCAGCACCCTCCCTGCCTATGGAAGTGTGGAGCTCCAGCACCCTCCCTGCCTATGGAAGTGTGGAGCTCCAGCACCCTCCCTGCCTATGGAAGTGTGGAGCTCCAGCACCCTCCCTGCCTATGGAAGTGTGGAGCTCCAGCACCCTCCCTGCCTATGGAAGTGTGGAGCTCCAGCACCCTCCCTGCCTATGGAAGTGTGGAGCTCCAGCACCCTCCCTGCCTATGGAAGTGTGGAGCTCCAGCACCCTCCCTGCCTATGGAAGTGTGGAGCTCCAGCACCCTCCCTGCCTATGGAAGTGTGGAGCTCCAGCACCCTCCCTGCCTATGGAAGTGTGGAGCTCCAGCACCCTCCCTGCCTATGGAAGTGTGGAGCTCCAGCACCCTCCCTGCCTATGGAAGTGTGGAGCTCCAGCACCCTCCCTGCCTATGGAAGTGTGGAGCTCCAGCACCCTCCCTGCCTATGGAAGTGTGGAGCTCCAGCACCCTCCCTGCCTATGGAAGTGTGGAGCTCCAGCACCCTCCCTGCCTATGGAAGTGTGGAGCTCCAGCACCCTCCCTGCCTATGGAAGTGTGGAGCTCCAGCACCCTCCCTGCCTATGGAAGTGTGGAGCTCCAGCACCCTCCCTGCCTATGGAAGTGTGGAGCTCCAGCACCCTCCCTGCCTATGGAAGTGTGGAGCTCCAGCACCCTCCCTGCCTATGGAAGTGTGGAGCTCCAGCACCCTCCCTGCCTATGGAAGTGTGGAGCTCCAGCACCCTCCCTGCCTATGGAAGTGTGGAGCTCCAGCACCCTCCCTGCCTATGGAAGTGTGGAGCTCCAGCACCCTCCCTGCCTATGGAAGTGTGGAGCTCCAGCACCCTCCCTGCCTATGGAAGTGTGGAGCTCCAGCACCCTCCCTGCCTATGGAAGTGTGGAGCTCCAGCACCCTCCCTGCCTATGGAAGTGTGGAGCTCCAGCACCCTCCCTGCCTATGGAAGTGTGGAGCTCCAGCACCCTCCCTGCCTATGGAAGTGTGGAGCTCCAGCACCCTCCCTGCCTATGGAAGTGTGGAGCTCCAGCACCCTCCCTGCCTATGGAAGTGTGGAGCTCCAGCACCCTCCCTGCCTATGGAAGTGTGGAGCTCCAGCACCCTCCCTGCCTATGGAAGTGTGGAGCTCCAGCACCCTCCCTGCCTATGGAAGTGTGGAGCTCCAGCACCCTCCCTGCCTATGGAAGTGTGGAGCTCCAGCACCCTCCCTGCCTATGGAAGTGTGGAGCTCCAGCACCCTCCGTGCCTAGGGAAGTGTGGAGCTCCAGCACCCTCCGTGCCTATGGAAGAGCCACCTCCGCGGGCATGCTGCTCAACCACGCCGGCCCAGAGTTCCAGCCGCTCGGCTACACTCTCTCACAAGCCCCGCCTGGAGCTCCCCAGCCCGCCCCTGGTACCTCAACTACCGAGGCCAGCCGCTCGACCAGGCCGGCCCAGAGTTCCAGCCGCTCGGATAAGCTCTGTCACTCTCCCGCTAAGCAGCCACCGGTAACGGGGAAATGTCGCCGCCTTGTGGACACGCCGTTGTAAATGAATGGGCTTTCGCACTTAGTGCAATTTTCGCCAGCTCCGTGGCTGCAAGTATGGAGCTATGGAGCTATGGAGCCACCAGACAGGCTGGAGCTCTGGAGCTATGGAAGTATGGAGCTCTGGAGCTATGGAGCTATGGAGCTATGGAGCTCTGGGGCTATGGAGCTATGGAGCTATGGAGCTCTGGAGCTCTGGTGCTATGGAGCTCTGGAGCTCTGGTGCTATGGAGCTATGGAGCTATGGAGCTATGGAGCTATGGAGCTATGGAAGTCTGGAGCTATGGAAGTATGGAGCTATGGAAGTATGGAGCTATGGAGCTATGGAGCTATGGAGCCACCAGCCAGCACCCTCCGTGGCTCAACCACGCCGGCCCAGAGTTCCAGCCGCTCGGCTTCACTCTCTCACAAGCCCCGCCTGGAGCTCCCCAGCCCGCCCCTGGTACCTCAACTACCGAGGCCAGCCGCTCGACCAGGCCGGCCCAGAGTTCCAGCCGCTCGGCTTCACTCTCTCACAAGACCCGCCTGGAGCTCCCCGGCCCACCCCTGGTACCTCAACTACCGAGGCCAGCCGTTCGACCACGCCGGCGCAGAGTTCCAGCCGCTCGGATAAGCTCTGTCACTCTCCTGCCGCGCAGCCACCGGTAACGGGGAAATGTCGCCGCCTTGTGGACACGCCCTTGTAAATGAATGGGCTTTCGCACTTAGTGCAATTTTCGCCAACTCTCTGACTGGAGCTATGGAAGTATGGAGCTATGGAGCCACCAGCCACCCAGGCTGGAGCTATGGAGCTCTGGTGCTATGGAGCTCTGGTGCTATGGAGCTATGGAGCTCTGGAGCTCTGGTGCTATGGAGCTATGGAGCTCTGGAAGTATGGAGCTATGGAGCTCTGGAGGTATGGAGCTATGGAGCCCTGGAGCCCTGGAGCTATGGAGCCCTGGAGCTATGGAGCCCTGGAGCCCTGGAGCTATGGAGCCCTGGAGCTATGGAGCTATGGAGCTCTGGTGCTATGGAGCTATGGAGCTCTGGTGCTATGGAGCTATGGAGCTCTGGTGCTATGGAGCTATGGAGCTCTGGTGCTATGGAGCTATGGAGCTCTGGTGCTATGGAGCTATGGAGCTGGTGCTATGGAGCTATGGAGCTCTGGTGCTATGGAGCTATGGAGCTCTGGTGCTATGGAGCTCTGGTGCTATGGAGCTATGGAGCTCTGGTGCTATGGAGCTATGGAGCTCTGGTGCTATGGAGCTATGGAGCTCTGGTGCTATGGAGCTCTGGTGCTATGGAGCTATGGAGCTCTGGTGCTATGGAGCTCTGGAGCTCTGGAGGTATGGAGCTATGGAGGTATGGAGCCACCAGCCAGCACCCTCCGTGGCTGGATCAATGGAAGTGTTTAGGTACCAGGCGGCCAAAGTGCCGAGGCCTCACGCTCGACCACGCCGGCGCAGAGTTCCAGCCGCTCGGATGAGCTCTGTCACTCTCCCGCCGCGCAGCCACCGGTAACGGGGAAATGTCGCCGCCTTGTGGACACGCCGTTGTAAATGAATGGGCTTTCGCACTTAGTGCAATTTTCGCCAACTCTCTGACTTAGAGCTATGGAAGTATGGAGCTATGGAGCCACCAGCCACCCAGGCTGGAGCTATGGAGCTCTGGAGCTCTGGTGCTATGGAGCTCTGGAGGTATGGAGCTATGGAGCTATGGAGCTATGGAGCTATGGAGCCCTGGAGCTCTGGAGGTATGGAGCTATGGTGCTATGGAGCTCTGAAGCCATGGAGCTCTGGTGCTATGGAGCTCTGGAGCTCTGGAGGTATGGAGCTCTGGAGGTATGGAGCTATGGAGCCCTGGAGCCCTGGAGCTATGGAGCCCTGGAGCTATGGAGCCCTGGAGCCCTGGAGCTATGGAGCCCTGGAGCTATGGAGCCCTGGAGCCCTGGAGCTATGGAGCCCTGGAGCTATGGAGCTATGGAGCCCTGGAGCTATGGAGCTATGGAGCTATGGAGCTCTGGTGCTATGGAGCTATGGAGCTCTGGTGCTATGGAGCTATGGAGCTCTGGTGCTATGGAGCTATGGAGCTCTGGTGCTATGGAGCTATGGAGCTCTGGTGCTATGGAGCTCTGGTGCTATGGAGCTATGGAGCTCTGGTGCTATGGAGCTATGGAGCTCTGGTGCTATGGAGCTATGGAGCTCTGGTGCTATGGAGCTATGGAGCTCTGGAGGTATGGAGCTATGGAGGTATGGAGCCACCAGCCAGCACCCTCCGAGGCTGGATCAATGGAAGTGTTTTAGGTACCAGGCAGCCAAAGGGCCGAGGCCTCACTCTCGACCACGCCGGCGCAGAGTTCCAGCCGCTCGGATAAGCTCTGTCACTCACCCGCCGCGCAGCCACCGGTAACGGGGAAATGTCGCCGCCTTGTGGACACGCCGTTGTAAATGAATGGGCTTTCGCACTTAGTGCAATTTTCGCCAGCTCCGTGGCTGCAAGTATGGAGCTATGGAGCCACCAGCCAGCCAGGCTGGAGCTATGGAAGTATGGAGCCATGGAGCTCCGGAGCTATGGAAGTATGGAGCTATGGAGCTATGGAGCTCTGGAGCTCTGGAGCTCTGGAGCTATGGAGCTATGGAGCCCTGGAGCTATGGAGCTATGGAGCCCTGGTGCTATGGAGCTATGGAGCTCTGGTGCTATGGAGCTATGGAGCTCTGGTGCTATGGAGCTATGGAGCTCTGGTGCTATGGAGCTATGGAGCTCTGGTGCTATGGAGCTATGGAGCTCTGGTGCTATGGAGCTATGGAGCTCTGGTGCTATGGAGCTATGGAGCTCTGGTGCTATGGAGCTCTGGAGCTCTGGTGCTATGGAGCTCTGGAGCTCTGGTGCTATGGAGCTATGGAGCTCTGGTGCTATGGAGCTATGGAGCTCTGGTGCTATGGAGCTATGGAGCTCTGGAGGTATGGAGCTATGGAGGTATGGAGCCACCAGCCAGCACCCTCCGTGGCTGGATCAATGGAAGTGTTTAGGTACCAGGCGGCCAAAGTGCCGAGGCCTCACGCTCGACCACGCCGGCGCAGAGTTCCAGCCGCTCGGATGAGCTCTGTCACTCTCCCGCCGCGCAGCCACCGGTAACGGGGAAATGTCGCCGCCTTGTGGACACGCCGTTGTAAATGAATGGGCTTTCGCACTTAGTGCAATTTTCGCCAACTCTCTGACTTAGAGCTATGGAAGTATGGAGCTATGGAGCCACCAGCCACCCAGGCTGGAGCTATGGAGCTCTGGAGCTATGGAGCTCTGGTGCTATGGAGCTATGGAGCTCTGGTGCTATGGAGCTATGGAGCTCTGGTGCTATGGAGCTATGGAGCTCTGGTGCTATGGAGCTATGTAGCTCTGGTGCTATGGAGCTATGGAGCTCTGGTGCTATGGAGCTATGGAGCTCTGGTGCTATGGAGCTATGGAGCTCTGGTGCTATGGAGCTATGGAGCTCTGGTGCTATGGAGCTATGGAGCTATGGAGCCACCAGCCAGCACCCTCCGTGGCTGGATCAATGGAAGTGTTTTAGGTACCAGGCAGCCAAAGGGCCGGGGCCTCACGCTCGACCACGCCGGCGCAGAGTTCCAGCCGCTCGGATAAGCTCTGTCACTCACCCGCCACGCAGCCACCGGTAACGGGGAAATGTCGCCGCCTGGCGGACACGCCGTTGTAAATGAATGGGCTTTCGCACTTAGTGCAATTTTCGCCAACTCTCTGACTGGAGCTATGGAAGTATGGAGCTATGGAGCCACCAGCCACCCAGGCTGGAGCTATGGAGCTCTGGAGGTATGGAGCTATGGAGCCCTGGAGCTATGGAGCTATGGAGCCCTGGAGCTATGGAGCCCTGGAGCTATGGAGCTATGGAGCCCTGGTGCTATGGAGCTATGGAGCTCTGGTGCTATGGAGCTATGGAGCTCTGGTGCTATGGAGCTATGGAGCTCTGGTGCTATGGAGCTATGGAGCTCTGGTGCTATGGAGCTATGGAGCTCTGGTGCTATGGAGCTATGGAGCTCTGGTGCTATGGAGCTCTGGAGCTCTGGAGGTATGGAGCCACCAGCCAGCACCCTCCGTGGCTGGATCAATGGAAGTGTTTTAGGTACCAGGCAGCCAAAGGGCCGAGGCCTCACGCTCGACCACGCCGGCGCAGAGTTCCAGCCGCTCGGATAAGCTCTGTCACTCACCCGCCGCGCAGCCACCGGTAACGGGGAAATGTCGCCGCCTGGCGGACACGCCGTTGTAAATGAATGGGCTTTCGCACTTAGTGCAATTTTAGCCAACTCCGTGGCTGCAAGTATGGAAGTATGGAGCTATGGAGCCACCAGCCAGCACCCTCCGCGGCTGGAGCTATGGAGCTCCGGGGCTATGGAGCTCCGGGGCTATGGAGCTCCGGGGCTATGGAGCTATGGAGCTATGGAGCTCCGGGGCTATGGAGCTATGGAGCTCCGGGGCTATGGAGCTATGGAGCTCCGGGGCTATGGAGCTCCGGGGCTATGGAGCTCCGGGGCTATGGAGCTATGGAGCTATGGAGCTCCGGGGCTATGGAGCTATGGAGCTCCGGGGCTATGGAGCTATGGAGCTCCGGGGCTATGGAGCTCCGGGGCTATGGAGCTATGGAGCTCCGGGGCTATGGAGCTATGGAGCTCCGGGGCTATGGAGCTCTGGAGCTCTGGAAGTATGGATGATCCAGCACCCTCCGTGGCTGACCGCTGGTGCTCGGGGCCGGTGAACTCGGCACCCGCCTCCGGCGGGTGCCTCGGTGACCGCCGTCGCTTGGGGCCAGTGAACTCGGCACCCGCCTTCGGCGGGTGCCTCGGTGACCGGTTGTCGCTTGGGGCCAGTGAACTCGGCACCCGCCTTCGGCGGGTGCCTCGGTGACCGGTTGTCGCTTGGGGCCGGTGAACTCGGCACCCGCCTTCGGCGGGTGCCTCGGTGACCGGTTGTCGCTTGGGGCCGGTGAACTCGGCACCCGCCTTCGGCGGGTGCC
>NW_028232292.1:42500-61429 GCF_054491065.1 Syngnathus leptorhynchus | reverse complement strand
GCTCCATAGCTCCATAGCACCAGAGCTCCATAGCTCCATAGCACCAGAGCTCCATAGCTCCATAGCACCAGAGCTCCATAGCTCCATAGCACCAGAGCTCCATAGCTCCATAGCTCCATACTTCCATAGCACCAGAGCTCCATACCTCCAGAGCTCCATAGCTCCAGCCTGGGTGGCTGGTGGCTCCATAGCTCCATACTTCCATAGCTCCAGTCAGAGAGTTGGCGAAAATTGCACTAAGTGCGAAAGCCCATTCATTTACAACGGCGTGTCCACAAGGCGGCGACATTTCCCCGTTACCGGTGGCTGCGCGGCGGGTGAGTGACAGAGCTTATCCGAGCGGCTGGAACTCTGCGCCGGCGTGGTCGAGCGTGAGGCCCCGGCCCTTTGGCTGCCTGGTACCTAAAACACTTCCATTGATCCAGCCACGGAGGGTGCTGGCTGGTGGCTCCATAGCACCAGAGCTCCATAGCTCCATAGCACCAGAGCTCCATAGCACCAGAGCTCCATAGCTCCATAGCACCAGAGCTCCATAGCTCCATAGCACCAGAGCTCCATAGCACCAGAGCTCCATAGCTCCATAGCACCAGAGCTCCATAGCTCCATAGCACCAGAGCTCCATAGCTCCATAGCTCCATAGCACCAGAGCTCCATAGCTCCATAGCACCAGAGCTCCATAGCTCCATAGCACCAGAGCTCCATAGCTCCATAGCACCAGAGCTCCATAGCTCCATAGCTCCATAGCTCCATAGCACCAGAGCTCCATAGCTCCATAGCACCAGAGCTCCATAGCTCCATAGCACCAGAGCTCCATAGCTCCATAGCACCAGAGCTCCATAGCTCCATAGCACCAGAGCTCCATAGCTCCAGGGCTCCATAGCTCCATAGCTCCAGGGCTCCATAGCTCCAGGGCTCCAGGGCTCCATAGCTCCATAGCTCCATAGCTCCATAGCTCCATACTTCCATAGCACCAGAGCTCCATACCTCCAGAGCTCCATAGCTCCATAGCTCCAGCCTGGGTGGCTGGTGGCTCCATAGCTCCATACTTCCATAGCTCCAGTCAGAGAGTTGGCGAAAATTGCACTAAGTGCGAAAGCCCATTCATTTACAAGGGCGTGTCCGCCAGGCGGCGACATTTCCCCGTTACCGGTGGCTGCGCGGCGGGTGAGTGACAGAGCTTATCCGAGCGGCTGGAACTCTGCGCCGGCGTGGTCGAGCGTGAGGCCTCGGCCCTTTGGCTGCCTGGTACCTAAAACACTTCCATTGATCCAGCCACGGAGGGTGCTGGCTGGTGGCTCCATACCTCCATAGCTCCATAGCACCAGAGCTCCATAGCTCCATAGCACCAGAGCTCCATGGCTTCAGAGCTCCATAGCACCATAGCTCCATACCTCCAGAGCTCCAGGGCTCCATAGCTCCATACCTCCAGAGCTCCATACCTCCAGAGCTCCATACCTCCAGAGCTCCATAGCTCCAGAGCTCCATAGCACCAGAGCTCCATAGCTCCATAGCACCAGAGCTCCATAGCACCAGAGCTCCATAGCACCAGAGCTCCATAGCTCCATAGCACCAGAGCTCCATAGCTCCATAGCACCAGAGCTCCATAGCTCCATAGCACCAGAGCTCCAGAGCTCCATAGCACCAGAGCTCCATAGCTCCATAGCACCAGAGCTCCATAGCTCCAGAGCTCCATAGCTCCAGCCTGGGTGGCTGGTGGCTCCATACTTCCATAGCTCTAAGTCAGAGAGTTGGCGAAAATTGCACTAAGTGCGAAAGCCCATTCATTTACAACGGCGTGTCCACAAGGCGGCGACATTTCCCCGTTACCGGTGGCTGCGCGGCGGGAGAGTGACAGAGCTCATCCGAGCGGCTGGAACTCTGCGCCGGCGTGGTCGAGCGTGAGGCCTCGGCACTTTGGCCGCCTGGTACCTAAACACTTCCATTGATCCAGCCACGGAGGGTGCTGGCTGGTGGCTCCATACCTCCATAGCTCCATACCTCCAGAGCTCCAGAGCTCCATAGCACCAGAGCTCCATAGCTCCATAGCACCAGAGCTCCATAGCACCAGAGCTCCATAGCTCCATAGCACCAGAGCTCCATAGCTCCATAGCACCAGAGCTCCATAGCTCCATAGCACCAGAGCTCCATAGCACCAGAGCTCCATAGCTCCATAGCACCAGAGCTCCATAGCTCCATAGCACCAGCTCCATAGCTCCATAGCACCAGAGCTCCATAGCTCCATAGCACCAGAGCTCCATAGCTCCATAGCACCAGAGCTCCATAGCTCCATAGCACCAGAGCTCCATAGCTCCATAGCACCAGAGCTCCATAGCTCCATAGCTCCAGGGCTCCATAGCTCCAGGGCTCCAGGGCTCCATAGCTCCAGGGCTCCATAGCTCCAGGGCTCCAGGGCTCCATAGCTCCAGGGCTCCATAGCTCCAGGGCTCCAGGGCTCCATAGCTCCATACCTCCAGAGCTCCATAGCTCCATACTTCCAGAGCTCCATAGCTCCATAGCACCAGAGCTCCAGAGCTCCATAGCTCCATAGCACCAGAGCTCCATAGCACCAGAGCTCCATAGCTCCAGCCTGGGTGGCTGGTGGCTCCATAGCTCCATACTTCCATAGCTCCAGTCAGAGAGTTGGCGAAAATTGCACTAAGTGCGAAAGCCCATTCATTTACAAGGGCGTGTCCACAAGGCGGCGACATTTCCCCGTTACCGGTGGCTGCGCGGCAGGAGAGTGACAGAGCTTATCCGAGCGGCTGGAACTCTGCGCCGGCGTGGTCGAACGGCTGGCCTCGGTAGTTGAGGTACCAGGGGTGGGCCGGGGAGCTCCAGGCGGGTCTTGTGAGAGAGTGAAGCCGAGCGGCTGGAACTCTGGGCCGGCCTGGTCGAGCGGCTGGCCTCGGTAGTTGAGGTACCAGGGGCGGGCTGGGGAGCTCCAGGCGGGGCTTGTGAGAGAGTGAAGCCGAGCGGCTGGAACTCTGGGCCGGCGTGGTTGAGCCACGGAGGGTGCTGGCTGGTGGCTCCATAGCTCCATAGCTCCATAGCTCCATAGCTCCATACTTCCATAGCTCCATACTTCCATAGCTCCAGACTTCCATAGCTCCATAGCTCCATAGCTCCATAGCTCCATAGCTCCATAGCACCAGAGCTCCAGAGCTCCATAGCACCAGAGCTCCAGAGCTCCATAGCTCCATAGCTCCATAGCCCCAGAGCTCCATAGCTCCATAGCTCCATAGCTCCAGAGCTCCATACTTCCATAGCTCCAGAGCTCCAGCCTGTCTGGTGGCTCCATAGCTCCATAGCTCCATACTTGCAGCCACGGAGCTGGCGAAAATTGCACTAAGTGCGAAAGCCCATTCATTTACAACGGCGTGTCCACAAGGCGGCGACATTTCCCCGTTACCGGTGGCTGCTTAGCGGGAGAGTGACAGAGCTTATCCGAGCGGCTGGAACTCTGGGCCGGCCTGGTCGAGCGGCTGGCCTCGGTAGTTGAGGTACCAGGGGCGGGCTGGGGAGCTCCAGGCGGGGCTTGTGAGAGAGTGTAGCCGAGCGGCTGGAACTCTGGGCCGGCGTGGTTGAGCAGCATGCCCGCGGAGGTGGCTCTTCCATAGGCACGGAGGGTGCTGGAGCTCCACACTTCCTTAGGCACGGAGGGTGCTGGAGCTCCACACTTCCATAGGCAGGGAGGGTGCTGGAGCTCCACACTTCCATAGGCAGGGAGGGTGCTGGAGCTCCACACTTCCATAGGCAGGGAGGGTGCTGGAGCTCCACACTTCCATAGGCAGGGAGGGTGCTGGAGCTCCACACTTCCATAGGCAGGGAGGGTGCTGGAGCTCCACACTTCCATAGGCAGGGAGGGTGCTGGAGCTCCACACTTCCATAGGCAGGGAGGGTGCTGGAGCTCCACACTTCCATAGGCAGGGAGGGTGCTGGAGCTCCACACTTCCATAGGCAGGGAGGGTGCTGGAGCTCCACACTTCCATAGGCAGGGAGGGTGCTGGAGCTCCACACTTCCATAGGCAGGGAGGGTGCTGGAGCTCCACACTTCCATAGGCAGGGAGGGTGCTGGAGCTCCACACTTCCATAGGCAGGGAGGGTGCTGGAGCTCCACACTTCCATAGGCAGGGAGGGTGCTGGAGCTCCACACTTCCATAGGCAGGGAGGGTGCTGGAGCTCCACACTTCCATAGGCAGGGAGGGTGCTGGAGCTCCACACTTCCATAGGCAGGGAGGGTGCTGGAGCTCCACACTTCCATAGGCAGGGAGGGTGCTGGAGCTCCACACTTCCATAGGCAGGGAGGGTGCTGGAGCTCCACACTTCCATAGGCAGGGAGGGTGCTGGAGCTCCACACTTCCATAGGCAGGGAGGGTGCTGGAGCTCCACACTTCCATAGGCAGGGAGGGTGCTGGAGCTCCACACTTCCATAGGCAGGGAGGGTGCTGGAGCTCCACACTTCCATAGGCAGGGAGGGTGCTGGAGCTCCACACTTCCCTAGGCAGGGAGGGTGCTGGAGCTCCACACTTCCATAGGCAGGGAGGGTGCTGGAGCTCCACACTTCCCTAGGCAGGGAGGGTGCTGGAGCTCCACACTTCCATAGGCAGGGAGGGTGCTGGAGCTCCACACTTCCATAGGCAGGGAGGGTGCTGGAGCTCCACACTTCCATAGGCAGGGAGGGTGCTGGAGCTCCACACTTCCATAGGCAGGGAGGGTGCTGGAGCTCCACACTTCCATAGGCAGGGAGGGTGCTGGAGCTCCACACTTCCATAGGCAGGGAGGGTGCTGGAGCTCCACACTTCCATAGGCAGGGAGGGTGCTGGAGCTCCACACTTCCATAGGCAGGGAGGGTGCTGGAGCTCCACACTTCCATAGGCACGGTGCTGGAGCTCCACACTTCCATAGGCAGGGAGGGTGCTGGAGCTCCACACTTCCATAGGCACGGTGCTGGAGCTCCACACTTCCCTAGGCAGGGAGGGTGCTGGAGCTCCACACTTCCATAGGCAGGGAGGGTGCTGGAGCTCCACACTTCCATAGGCAGGGAGGGTGCTGGAGCTCCACACTTCCATAGGCAGGGAGGGTGCTGGAGCTCCACACTTCCATAGGCAGGGAGGGTGCTGGAGCTCCACACTTCCATAGGCAGGGAGGGTGCTGGAGCTCCACACTTCCATAGGCAGGGAGGGTGCTGGAGCTCCACACTTCCATAGGCAGGGAGGGTGCTGGAGCTCCACACTTCCATAGGCAGGGAGGGTGCTGGAGCTCCACACTTCCATAGGCAGGGAGGGTGCTGGAGCTCCACACTTCCATAGGCAGGGAGGGTGCTGGAGCTCCACACTTCCATAGGCAGGGAGGGTGCTGGAGCTCCACACTTCCATAGGCAGGGAGGGTGCTGGAGCTCCACACTTCCATAGGCAGGGAGGGTGCTGGAGCTCCACACTTCCATAGGCAGGGAGGGTGCTGGAGCTCCACACTTCCATAGGCAGGGAGGGTGCTGGAGCTCCACACTTCCATAGGCAGGGAGGGTGCTGGAGCTCCACACTTCCATAGGCAGGGAGGGTGCTGGAGCTCCACACTTCCATAGGCAGGGAGGGTGCTGGAGCTCCACACTTCCATAGGCAGGGAGGGTGCTGGAGCTCCACACTTCCATAGGCAGGGAGGGTGCTGGAGCTCCACACTTCCATAGGCAGGGAGGGTGCTGGAGCTCCACACTTCCATAGGCAGGGAGGGTGCTGGAGCTCCACACTTCCATAGGCAGGGAGGGTGCTGGAGCTCCACACTTCCATAGGCAGGGAGGGTGCTGGAGCTCCACACTTCCATAGGCAGGGAGGGTGCTGGAGCTCCACACTTCCATAGGCAGGGAGGGTGCTGGAGCTCCACACTTCCATAGGCAGGGAGGGTGCTGGAGCTCCACACTTCCATAGGCAGGGAGGGTGCTGGAGCTCCACACTTCCATAGGCAGGGAGGGTGCTGGAGCCCCACACTTCCATAGGCAGGGAGGGTGCTGGAGCTCCACACTTCCATAGGCAGGGAGGGTGCTGGAGCTCCACACTTCCATAGGCAGGGAGGGTGCTGGAGCTCCACACTTCCATAGGCAGGGAGGGTGCTGGAGCTCCACACTTCCATAGGCAGGGAGGGTGCTGGAGCTCCACACTTCCATAGGCAGGGAGGGTGCTGGAGCTCCACACTTCCATAGGCAGGGAGGGTGCTGGAGCTCCACACTTCCATAGGCAGGGAGGGTGCTGGAGCTCCACACTTCCATAGGCAGGGAGGGTGCTGGAGCTCCACACTTCCATAGGCAGGGAGGGTGCTGGAGCTCCACACTTCCATAGGCAGGGAGGGTGCTGGAGCTCCACACTTCCATAGGCAGGGAGGGTGCTGGAGCTCCACACTTCCATAGGCAGGGAGGGTGCTGGAGCTCCACACTTCCATAGGCAGGGAGGGTGCTGGAGCTCCACACTTCCATAGGCAGGGAGGGTGCTGGAGCTCCACACTTCCATAGGCAGGGAGGGTGCTGGAGCTCCACACTTCCATAGGCAGGGAGGGTGCTGGAGCTCCACACTTCCATAGGCAGGGAGGGTGCTGGAGCTCCACACTTCCATAGGCAGGGAGGGTGCTGGAGCTCCACACTTCCATAGGCAGGGAGGGTGCTGGAGCTCCACACTTCCATAGGCAGGGAGGGTGCTGGAGCTCCACACTTCCATAGGCAGGGAGGGTGCTGGAGCTCCACACTTCCATAGGCAGGGAGGGTGCTGGAGCTCCACACTTCCATAGGCAGGGAGGGTGCTGGAGCTCCACACTTCCCTAGGCAGGGAGGGTGCTGGAGCTCCACACTTCCATAGGCAGGGAGGGTGCTGGAGCTCCACACTTCCATAGGCAGGGAGGGTGCTGGAGCTCCACACTTCCATAGGCAGGGAGGGTGCTGGAGCTCCACACTTCCATAGGCAGGGAGGGTGCTGGAGCTCCACACTTCCATAGGCAGGGAGGGTGCTGGAGCTCCACACTTCCATAGGCAGGGAGGGTGCTGGAGCTCCACACTTCCATAGGCAGGGAGGGTGCTGGAGCTCCACACTTCCATAGGCAGGGAGGGTGCTGGAGCTCCACACTTCCATAGGCACGGTGCTGGAGCTCCACACTTCCATAGGCAGGGAGGGTGCTGGAGCTCCACACTTCCATAGGCACGGTGCTGGAGCTCCACACTTCCCTAGGCAGGGAGGGTGCTGGAGCTCCACACTTCCATAGGCAGGGAGGGTGCTGGAGCTCCACACTTCCATAGGCAGGGAGGGTGCTGGAGCTCCACACTTCCATAGGCAGGGAGGGTGCTGGAGCTCCACACTTCCATAGGCAGGGAGGGTGCTGGAGCTCCACACTTCCATAGGCAGGGAGGGTGCTGGAGCTCCACACTTCCATAGGCAGGGAGGGTGCTGGAGCTCCACACTTCCATAGGCAGGGAGGGTGCTGGAGCTCCACACTTCCATAGGCAGGGAGGGTGCTGGAGCTCCACACTTCCATAGGCAGGGAGGGTGCTGGAGCTCCACACTTCCATAGGCAGGGAGGGTGCTGGCACATCCACACTTCCAGCCACGGAGCATGCTGGCACTTCCACCTTGCTTGCTAAGTCGGCGTGATCTTGCCCAAAAAGTCCCTCCTCACCTCCAGCTGGAAGTGGAAAAAAATCCTCCACCTGCTTGGCCGAGGTTCTGGAAGCCAGCAGCTCGCAGAATGTTGCCAAAGTTTCACTGGAAGGAAAAGAAAAGAGAAGACCGAGTGCGCATTTCACCTACCGCTGAATGTCCACAAGAGGGAAGTGTCACTCCGTCGCAGAATCTGCGCCGACGCACTCGGCACCCTTCGAATTTATGGTGCCGGTGCGGGTGTTCTGGGTGCAAAAAGGCCGCCCAAGTGGTAGAAAAAAATCAGACTTCGTCTCTTAGGTCGAAATTAATGCCAAGTTTTGAAATGCGCTGGCAGGGGTGGACCAGGGCCCGTTACAAGTGCTTAGCCGAGGTCCTGGAAGCCTAACCCGGCGTGATCTTGTGCAAAAAGCCGCTGCTGAGCTCCAGCTGGAAGTGGAAAAAGAACCGGGCTGGATAAACAAAAGAACCGGGCGACCCGTTAGAAGTGCTTAGCCGAGTTCCTGGAAGCCTAACCCGGCGTGATCTTGTGCAAAAAGCCGCTGCTGAGCTCCAGCTGGAAGTGTAAAAAGAACCGGGCTGGTTCAAAAAAAGAACCGGGCGGCCCGGTAAAATTGCTTAGCCGGGGCTCTGGAAGCCTAACCCGGCGTGATCTTGTGCAAAAAGCCGCTCCCGAGCTCCAGCTGGAAGTGTAAAAAGAACCAGGCTGGATAAAAAAAGAACCGGGCTGGATCAAAAAAGAACCGGGCGACCCGTTAAAATTGCTTAGCCGAGGTCCTGGAAGCCTAACCCGGCGTGATCTTGTGCAAAAAGCCGCTCCCAAGCTCCAGCTGGAAGTGTAAAAAGAACCGGGCTGGATAAAAAAAAGAACCGGGCTGGATCAAAAAAGAACCGGGCGACCCGTTAAAATTGCTTACCCGAGGTCCTGGAAGCCTAACACGGCGTGATCTTGTGCAAAAAGCCGCTCCCGAGCTCCAGCTGGAAGTGTAAAAAGAACCGGGCTGGATAAAAAAAGAACCGGGCTGGATCAAAAAAGAACCGGGCGACCCGTTAAAATTGCTTAGCCGAGGTCCTGGAAGCCTAACACGGCGTGTTCTTGTGCAAAAAGCCGCTCCCGAGCTCCAGCTGGAAGTGTAAAAAGAACCAGGCTGGATAAAAAAAAGAACCGGGCTGGATCAAAAAAGAACCGGGCGACCCGTTAAAATTGCTGAGCCGAGGTCCTGGAAGCCTAACACGGCGTGATCTTGTGCAAAAAGCCGCTCCCGAGCTCCAGCTGGAAGTGTAAAAAGAACCGGGCTGGATAAAAAAAAGAACCGGGCTGGATCAAAAAAAGAACCGGGCGACCCGTTAAAATTGCTTAGCCGAGGTCCTGGAAGCCTAACACGGCGTGATCTTGTGCAAAAAGCCGCTGCCGAGCTCCAGCTGGAAGTGTAAAAAGAACCGGGCTGGATAAAAAAAGAACCGGGCTGGATCAAAAAAGAACCGGGGGACCCGTTAAAATTGCTTAGCCGAGGTCCTGGAAGCCTAACCCGGCGTGATCTTGTGCAAAAAGCCGCTCCCGAGCTCCAGCTGGAAGTGTAAAAAGAACCGGGCTGGATAAAAAAAGAACCGGGCTGGATCAAAAAAGAACCGGGCGACCCGTTAAAATTGCTTAGCCGAGGTCCTGGAAGCCTAACCCGGCGTGATCTTGTGCAAAAAGCCGCTCCCGAGCTCCAGCTGGAAGTGTAAAAAGAACCGGGCTGGATAAAAAAAAGAACCGGGCTGGATCAAAAAAGAACCGGGCGACCCGTTAAAATTGCTTACCCGAGGTCCTGGAAGCCTAACACGGCGTGATCTTGTGCAAAAAGCCGCTCCCGAGCTCCAGCTGGAAGTGTAAAAAGAACCGGGCTGGATAAAAAAAGAACCGGGCTGGATCAAAAAAGAACCGGGGGACCCGTTAAAATTGCTTAGCCGAGGTCCTGGAAGCCTAACCCGGCGTGATCTTGTGCAAAAAGCCGCTCCCGAGCTCCAGCTGGAAGTGTAAAAAGAACCGGGCTGGATAAAAAAAAGAACCGGGCTGGATCAAAAAAGAACCGGGCGACCCGTTAAAATTGCTTAGCCGAGGTCCTGGAAGCCTAACACGGCGTGATCTTGTGCAAATAGCCGCTCCCGAGCTCCAGCTGGAAGTGTAAAAAGAACCGGGCTGGATAAAAAAAAGAACCGGGCTGGATCAAAAAAGAACCGGGCGACCCGTTAAAATTGCTTAGCCGAGGTCCTGGAAGCCTAACACGGCGTGTTCTTGTGCAAAAAGCCGCTCCCGAGCTTCAGCTGGAAGTGTAAAAAGAACCGGGCTGGATAAAAAAAGAACCGGGCTGGATAAAAAAAAGAACCGGGCGACCCGTTAAAATTGCTTAGCCGAGGTCCTGGAAGCCTAACACGGCGTGATCTTGTGCAAAAAGCCGCTCCCGAGCTCCAGCTGGAAGTGTAAAAAGAACCGGGCTGGATAAAAAAAAGAACCGGGCTGGATCAAAAAAGAACCGGGCGACCCGTTAAAATTGCTTAGCCGAGGTCCTGGAAGCCTAACACGGCGTGATCTTGTGCAAAAAGCCGCTCCCGAGCTCCAGCTGGAAGTGTAAAAAGAACCAGGCTGGATAAAAAAAAGAACCGGGCTGGATCAAAAAAGAACCGGGCGACCCGTTAAAATTGCTTAGCCGAGGTCCTGGAAGCCTAACACGGCGTGATCTTGTGCAAAAAGCCGCTCCCGAGCTCCAGCTGGAAGTGTAAAAAGAACCGGGCTGGATAAAAAAAGAACCGGGCTGGATAAAAAAAAGAACCGGGCGACCCGTTAAAATTGCTTAGCCGAGGTCCTGGAAGCCTAACACGGCGTGATCTTGTGCAAAAAGCCGCTCCCGAGCTCCAGCTGGAAGTGTAAAAAGAACCAGGCTGGATAAAAAAAAGAACCGGGCTGGATCAAAAAAGAACCGGGCGACCCGTTAAAATTGCTTAGCCGAGGTCCTGGAAGCCTAACACGGCGTGTTCTTGTGCAAAAAGCCGCTCCCGAGCTCCAGCTGGAAGTGTAAAAAGAACCAGGCTGGATAAAAAAAAAGAACCGGGCTGGATCAAAAAAGAACCGGGCGACCCGTTAAAATTGCTTAGCCGAGGTCCTGGAAGCCTAACACGGCGTGATCTTGTGCAAAAAGCCGCTCCCGAGCTCCAGCTGGAAGTGTAAAAAGAACCGGGCTGGATAAAAAAAGAACCGGGCTGGATAAAAAAAAGAACCGGGCGACCCGTTAAAATTGCTTAGCCGAGGTCCTGGAAGCCTAACACGGCGTGATCTTGTGCAAAAAGCCGCTCCCGAGCTCCAGCTGGAAGTGTAAAAAGAACCAGGCTGGATAAAAAAAAGAACCGGGCTGGATCAAAAAAGAACCGGGCGACCCGTTAAAATTGCTTAGCCGAGGTCCTGGAAGCCTAACACGGCGTGTTCTTGTGCAAAAAGCCGCTCCCGAGCTCCAGCTGGAAGTGTAAAAAGAACCAGGCTGGATAAAAAAAAAGAACCGGGCTGGATCAAAAAAGAACCGGGCGACCCGTTAAAATTGCTTAGCCGAGGTCCTGGAAGCCTAACACGGCGTGATCTTGTGCAAAAAGCCGCTCCCGAGCTCCAGCTGGAAGTGTAAAAAGAACCAGGCTGGATAAAAAAAAGAACCGGGCTGGATCAAAAAAGAACCGGGCGACCCGTTAAAATTGCTTAGCCGAGGTCCTGGAAGCCTAACACGGCGTGTTCTTGTGCAAAAAGCCGCTCCCGAGCTCCAGCTGGAAGTGTAAAAAGAACCAGGCTGGATAAAAAAAAGAACCGGGCTGGATCAAAAAAGAACCGGGCGACCCGTTAAAATTGCTTAGCCGAGGTCCTGGAAGCCTAACACGGCGTGTTCTTGTGCAAAAAGCCGCTCCCGAGCTCCAGCTGGAAGTGTAAAAAGAACCAGGCTGGATAAAAAAAAGAACCGGGCTGGATCAAAAAAGAACCGGGCGACCCGTTAAAATTGCTTAGCCGAGGTCCTGGAAGCCTAGCACGGCGTGATCTTGTGCAAAAAGCCGCTCCCGAGCTCCAGCTGGAAGTGTAAAAAGAACCAGGCTGGATAAAAAAAAGAACCGGGCTGGATCAAAAAAGAACCGGGCGACCCGTTAAAATTGCTTAGCCGAGGTCCTGGAAGCCTAACACGGCGTGATCTTGTGCAAAAAGCCGCTCCCGAGCTCCAGCTGGAAGTGTAAAAAGAACCGGGCTGGATAAAAAAAAGAACCGGGCTGGTTCAAAAAAGAACCGGGCAACCCGTTAAAATTGCTTCGCCGAGGTCCTGGAAGCCTAACCCGGCGTGATCTTGCCCGAAATTCGGCCTCTATACTTCCATTTTAGGTACCAGGCGCTCATAGTGTGTTGGTCCCACTAGTCAGTGTACTGGTCCCACTCGCTAGTGTACTGGTCCCCCTAGTCAGTGTACTCATCCAGTTACCCCCCGTTTTCCAAAACACCATCGGCACGTATAAGGGGGGGACTCCTGAGAGAGATGAGGTATATGGCAGCGCAACACCAATCCGCTCCGCGCTGGTTCCCATGTCGGCTACGGATGAATAAAACCAGCCTGTCCCCCCTGGAGCTCACGAGACACGGAATTTTTTCTAAGTGCCAACGGCTCTTCCGAGCAAACGTGTCCGCTCCGGCTGGTTCCCCCGTCGGCCTCGAATGACGAAAAATGCCGGTCTCCGCCCGGAGCTCATGACAAACGAAAAATTTTCTAAGTGCCAACGGCACTAGCGAGCGAATGTGTCCGCTCGGCGCTGGTTCCCGGGTCGAACCCGGAAGACGAAAAACGCCGGTCCTCGCCCGGAGCTCATGACAAACGAAAAATTTTCTAAGTGCCAACGGCACTAGCGAGCGAATGTGTCCGCTCGGCGCTGGTTCCCGGGTCGAACCCGGAAGACGAAAAACGCCGCTCTCCGCCCGGAGCTCATGACAAACGAAAAATTTTCTAAGTGCCAACGGCACTAGCGAGCGAATGTGTCCGCTCGGCGCTGGTTCCCGGGTCGAACCCGGAAGACGAAAAACGCCGGTCTCCGCCCGGAGCTCATGACAAACGAAAAATTTTCTAAGTGCCAACGGCACTAGCGAGCGAATGTGTCCGCTCGGCGCTGGTTCCCGGGTCGGACCCGGAAGACGAAAAACGCCGGTCTCCGCCCGGAGCTCATGACAAACGAAAAATTTTCTAAGTGCCAACGGCACTAGCGAGCGAATGTGTCCGCTCGGCGCTGGTTCCCGGGTCGAACCCGGAAGACGAAAAACGCCGGTCTCCGCCCGGAGCTCATGACAAACGAAAAATTTTCTAAGTGCCAACGGCACTAGCGAGCGAATGTGTCCGCTCGGCGCTGGTTCCCGGGTCGGACCCGGAAGACGAAAAACGCCGGTCTCCGCCCGGAGCTCATGACAAACGAAAAATTTTCTAAGTGCCAACGGCACTAGCGAGCGAATGTGTCCGCTCGGCGCTGGTTCCCGGGTCGAACCCGGAAGACGAAAAACGCCGGTCTCCGCCCGGAGCTCATGACAAACGAAAAATTTTCTAAGTGCCAACGGCACTAGCGAGCGAATGTGTCCGCTCGGCGCTGGTTCCCGGGTCGAACCCGGAAGACGAAAAACGCCGGTCTCCGCCCGGAGCTCATGACAAACGAAAAATTTTCTAAGTGCCAACGGCACTAGCGAGCGAATGTGTCCGCTCGGCGCTGGTTCCCGGGTCGGACCCGGAAGACGAAAAACGCCGGTCCTCGCCTGGAGGTCCCAGCAAAATCGGCGAAAAAACGACTAAGTGTCAACTTTCGAAAAAACGGCTAAGTGTCGACTTTCGAAAAAACGGCTAAGTGTCAACTTTCGAAAAAACGGCTAAGTGTCAACTTTCGAAAAAACGACTAAGTGCCCACGGCTCTGCGGGGCTTGTGAGTCCGCCCCGCGCCGGTTCGGCGGTCGGCCTCAAAAAGCAAAAAATCAGCCTCTCTCCCTGGAGCTCACCAAAAATTTGTCGAAATTTTTCTAAGTTCTCCTCGAGGTACCAGGGGGTGAGGTACCCGGGCTAAGGTGCAGTACCTTTTTTGGTCTTCAGGTGCGCCAGAGTACAATGAAATGGTCCCAGTAGTCAGTGTACTCATCGACTTTCCCCCCGTTTTCCAAAGCACCTCGTTTACGAGTATGGAGGAGATGGTGCTGGTCTCCCCACGGCGTCGGACACGCCGTCCTCGACAGCACAAGGTCGGATAGAAGACCTGGAAAGCGCCGTGGCACGCGCTGGAGGTGGGCACTTTGGCGAAAAAACGACTAAGTGTCAACTTTCGAAAAAACGACTAAGTGTCAACTTTCGAAAAAACGGCTAAGTGTCAACTTTCGAAAAAACGACTAAGTGTCACCTCTCTGAAAAAATGGCAAAGTGTCGCCTCTCTGAAAATTTTCTAAGTGCCCACGGCTCTGCGGGCTCGTGCATCCGAGCCGCGCCGGTTCTGCAACCGGCCTAGAATGACGAAAAATAACGGTCTCCTCCTGGAGCTCACAGCCAATTGTGGCGAAAAAGTGGCAAAGTGCCCACGGCTCTGCGGGCTCGTGCATCCGACCCGCGCCGGTTCTGCAGCCGGCCTAGAATGACGAAAAATAACGGTCTCCTCCTGGAGCTCACAGCCAACTTGGCAAAAAGTTTCTAAGTGCCCACGGCCCTGCCGATCTTTGGCGTCCGCTCAGCGCCGGTTCCGCAGTCGGCCTAGAATGACGAAAAATAACGGTCTCCTCCTGGAGCTCACAGCCAACTTGGCAAAAAGTTTCTAAGTGCCCACGGCCCTGCCGAGCTTTGGCGTCCGCCCAGCGCCGGTTCCGCAGTCGGCCTCGAATGACGAAAAATAACGGTCTCCTCCTGGAGCTCACAGCCAACTTGGCAAAAAGTTTCTAAGTGCCCACGGCCCTGCCGAGCTTTGGCGTCCGCCCAGCGCCGGTTCCGCAGTCGGCCTCGAATGACGAAAAATAACGGTCTCCTCCTGGAGCTCACAGCCAACTTGGCAAAAAGTTTCTAAGTGCCCACGGCCCTGCCGAGCTTTGGCGTCCGCTCAGCGCCGGTTCCGCAGTCGGCCTCGAATGACGAAAAATAACGGTCTCCTCCTGGAGCTCACAGCCAACTTGGCAAAAAGTTTCTAAGTGCCCACGGCCCTGCCGAGCTTTGGCGTCCGCCCAGCGCCGGTTCCGCAGTCGGCCTCGAATGACGAAAAATAACGGTCTCCTCCTGGAGCTCACAGCCAACTTGGCAAAAAGTTTCTAAGTGCCCACGGCCCTGCCGAGCTTTGGCGTCCGCTCAGCGCCGGTTCCGCAGTCGGCCTCGAATGACGAAAAATAACGGTCTCCTCCTGGAGCTCACAGCCAACTTGGCAAAAAGTTTCTAAGTGCCCACGGCCCTGCCGAGCTTTGGCGTCCGCCCAGCGCCGGTTCCGCAGTCGGCCTCGAATGACGAAAAATAACGGTCTCCTCCTGGAGCTCACAGCCAACTTGGCAAAAAGTTTCTAAGTGTCACATCTCTGAAAAAACGGCTAAGTGTCGACTTTCGAAAAAACGGCAAAGTGTCACATCTCTGAAAAAACGGCTAAGTGTCGACTTTCGAAAAAACGGCTAAGTGTCAACTTTCGAAAAAACGGCTAAGTGTCGCCTCTCTGAAAAAACGGCAAAGTGTCAACTTTCGAAAAAACGACAGAGTGTCGCCTCTCTGAAAAAACGACTAAGTGTCGACTCTGAGAAAATGGCAAAGTGCCCACGGCTCTGCGGGCTCGTGCATCCGACCCGCGCCGGTTCCCCAGCCGGCCTGAAATAAGGCAAAACCAGCCTCTCCGCCTGGAGCTCAGAGCCAACTTGGCGAATATTTTCTAAGTGCCCACGGCTCTGCGTGGCTACGGCGTCTGCCCAGCGCCGGTTCCTGGGTCGAACCCCGAGGACGAGGAATGCCGGTCTCCGCCTGGAGGTCCCAGCTTAATCGGCGAAAATTTTCTAAGTGCCCACGGCTCTGCCGGGCTCGTGCATCCGACCCGCGCCGGTTCCCCAGCCGGCCTGAAATAAGGCAAAACCAGGCTCTCCCCCTGGAGCTCAGAGCCAATTGTGGCGAAAAAACGACTAAGTGTCAACTTTCGAAAAAACGACTAAGTGTCAACTTTCCAAAAAAACGGCTAAGTGTCGACTTTCGAAAAAACGGCTAAGTGTCAACTTTCGAAAAAACGACTAAGTGTCGCCTCTGAAAAAACGACTAAGTGTCGCCTCTCTGAAAAAACGACTAAGTGCCCACGGCTCTGCGGGGCTTGTGAGTCCGCCCCGCGCCGGTTCGGCGGTCGGCCTCAAAAAGCGAAAAATCAGCCTCTCTCCCTGGAGCTCACCAAAAATTTGTCGAAATTTTTCTAAGTTCTCCTCGAGGTACCAGGGGGTGAGGTACCCGGGCTAAGGTGCAGTACCTTTTTTGGTCTTCAGGTGCGCCAGAGTACAATGAAATGGTCCCAGTAGTCAGTGTACTCATCGACTTTCCCCCCGTTTTCCAAAGCACCCCGTTTACGAGTATGGAGGAGATGGTGCTGGTCTCCCCACGGCGTCGGACACGCCGTCCTCGACAGCACAAGGTCGGATAGAAGACCTGAAAAGCGCCGTGGCACGCGCTGGAGGTGTCACTGTGGCGAAAAAGTGACTAAGTGTCAACTTTCGAAAAAACGGCTAAGTGTCAACTTTCGAAAAAACGGCTAAGTGTCAACTTTCGAAAAAACGGCTAAGTGTCAACTTTCGAAAAAACGACTAAGTGTCGCCTCTCTGAAAAAACGGCAAAGTGTCAACTTTCGAAAAAACGACTAAGTGTCAACTTTCGAAAAAACGACTAAGTGTCACCTCTCTGAAAAAATGGCAAAGTGTCAACTGCGAATGTGGTGGTGCATGGAAGGAAGTGGAGGACGGCCGCCTCCTTAAACACAGGCCGAAGAGGAGCGTCAGGGCCGGCTCCTTAAACACGGACCGAGTGTCGCCCTTAACACAGACCAAGCGGAGGACGGCCGCCTCCCTAAATACAGGCCGAACCGGAGCGCGAGGGCCGCTCCTTAAACACGGACCGAGTGTCGCCCTTAACACAGACCAAGGGGAGGACGGCCGCCTCCTTAAACACAGGCCGGAGAGGAGCGTCAGGGCCAGGCTCCTCAAACATGGACCGAGTGTCGCCCTTAACACAGACCAAGGGGAGGACGGCCGCCTCCTTAAACACAGGCCGGAGAGGAGCGTCAGGGCCAGGCTCCTCAAACATGGACCGAGTGTCGCCCTTAACACAGACCAAGGGGAGGACGGCCGCCTCCTTAAACACAGGCCGGAGAGGAGCGTCAGGGCCAGGCTCCTCAAACATGGACCGAGTGTCGCCCTTAACACAGACCAAGGGGAGGACGGCCGCCTCCTTAAACACAGGCCGGAGAGGAGCGTCAGGGCCAGGCTCCTCAAACATGGACCGAGTGTCGCCCTTAACACGGACCAAGGGGAGGACGGCCGCCTCCTTAAACACAGGCCGGAGAGGAGCGTCAGGGCCAGGCTCCTCAAACATGGACCGAGTGTCGCCCTTAACACGGACCAAGGGGAGGACGGCCGCCTCCTTAAACACAGGCCGGAGAGGAGCGTCAGGGCCAGGCTCCTCAAACATGGACCGAGTGTCGCCCTTAACACAGACCAAGGGGAGGACGGCCGCCTCCTTAAACACAGGCCGGAGAGGAGCGTCAGGGCCAGGCTCCTCAAACATGGACCGAGTGTCGCCCTTAACACGGACCAAGGGGAGGACGGCCGCCTCCTTAAACACAGGCCGGAGAGGAGCGTCAGGGCCAGGCTCCTCAAACATGGACCGAGTGTCGCCCTTAACACGGACCAAGGGGAGGACGGCCGCCTCCTTAAACACAGGCCGGAGAGGAGCGTCAGGGCCAGGCTCCTCAAACATGGACCAAGTGTCGCCCTTAACACGGACCAAGGGGAGGACGGCCGCCTCCTTAAACACAGGCCGGAGAGGAGCGTCAGGGCCAGGCTCCTCAAACATGGACAGAGTGTCGCCCTTAACACAGACCAAGCGGAGGACGGCCGCCTCCCTAAATACAGGCCGAACCGGAGCGCGAGTGTCGCTCCTTAAACACGGACCGAGTGGAGGACGGCCGCCTCCTTAAACACAGGCCGAACAAAATGACACAAAGTGTCAACTGCGAATGTTGTCCATCCAAGGAAGGAGCGTGATGCCCGGCCGGCTCCTTAAACACAGGCCGAGAGTCGCCCCGGACGGTCCGCCTCGCGGCGCCCGTCTGCTCGGATAAAATGACACAAAGTGTCAACTACGAATGTTGTCCATCCAAGGAGGGAGCGTGATGCCCGGCCGGCTCCGAAAACACAGGCCGAGAGTCGCCCCGGACGGTCCGCCTCGCGGCGCCCGTCTGCTCGGATAAAATGACACAAAGTGTCAACTGCGAATGTTGTCCATCCAAGGAAGGAGCGTGATGCCCGGCCGGCTCCTTAAACACAGGCCGAGAGTCGCCCCGGACGGTCCGCCTCGCGGCGCCCGCCCGCTCGGATAAAATGACACAAAGTGTCAACTACGAATGTTGTCCATCCAAGGAAGGAGCGTGATGCCCGGCCGGCTCCTTAAACACAGGCCGAGAGTCGCCCCGGACGGTCGCCTCGCGGCGCCCGTCTGCTCGGATAAAATGACACAAAGTGTCAACTACGAATGTTGTCCATCCAAGGAGGGAGCGTGATGCCCGGCCGGCTCCGAAAACACAGGCCGAGAGTCGCCCCGGACGGTCCGCCTCGCGGCGCCCGTCTGCTCGGATAAAATGACACAAAGTGTCAACTGCGAATGTTGTCCATCCAAGGAAGGAGCGTGATGCCCGGCCGGCTCCTTAAACACAGGCCGAGAGTCGCCCCGGACGGTCCGCCTCGCGGCGCCCGCCCGCTCGGATAAAATGACACAAAGTGTCAACTACGAATGTTGTCCATCCAAGGAAGGAGCGTGATGCCCGGCCGGCTCCTTAAACACAGGCCGAGAGTCGCCCCGGACGGTCGCCTCGCGGCGCCCGTCTGCTCGGATAAAATGACACAAAGTGTCAACTACGAATGTTGTCCATCCAAGGAGGGAGCGTGATGCCCGGCCGGCTCCGAAAACACAGGCCGAGAGTCGCCCCGGACGGTCCGCCTCGCGGCGCCCGTCTGCTCGGATAAAATGACACAAAGTGTCAACTACGAATGTTGTCCATCCAAGGAGGGAGCGT